>NC_142674.1:7395618-7450618 GCF_964200805.1 Pocillopora damicornis | reverse complement strand
AGTAATGAAACTGTGAAAACAGCATACCTGAGCCATGTCAGCAGCAAGCTTCAGTTTTCCTCCCTCGCCAATGGCTCTAAGTAGACTGGCGTGACGAACAAACAGCTCAATAGTTCGACACACGATCTCTTCCAACCTAAAAAGCGGAAGGATTCAACAAGTAAAAGCAAGAAGCATGTTGAACTGTAAAACTAGATGTGCGGTTACCATGGAAACAGAGTTGTTGAGAGCTTATGAACTCAAGCAGCCTGCGTAGCGTTGTATTTAATCCAACGATGGGCATTGTAATTCTCTACTCTGACTACGAGACATTTCTTTATATATTAACGAAGAGAATTTGATGCCATATCAAGCCGCCTCCTTCTGGCTAATACGTATCACTACCCTCATCATTTGCTTATTGCAAAGCGTACTAATACTTTAAGGAGAAGATCATTTCTGGAAGTCAAGTGGTTATGGCGACGCAGCCGTGACGAATGGCACAATCTCTGATTTCCCACACCTCCTTTTTATTCTCCTTTCGGCTAAGATGATCACAGATTCGACTCAGTCGACAAATTTTGGTGCACATAATTGAATCAAAAAAGGGTTGCGTGTTGCTTACCTTTGCGAGAGAATTTCTCTGCACTCATAAAGTGCAATGTAGTTCTTTTGAACGTGTATAATAAAATCCTGAAAGACACAACACGTAGGATCCCCTCCTCTAAGTAAGAAGTTCAAAGAAGGTCAACAAAGTTAACAAAGGTAATCCTCAGCCCATACCTGCAAGTCTTGAATGTAACCAGAACATGGCGCATCCGGGTTATCAGCAATGTCACGCGACAAGGTGGAACTTCAATCAAAAATATAATAGCAGTTATTTGTTTTAAAAAAGACCAATTTCTCTCAGTCGACGCAAAACCTTAAATATATCACAATAGTTGGAAAAATATAAAATGTTTTCCTTGTGCACTTAAAATTAAAATTTCTACGAAAGTCGCAATTCTTACTAGACTAATTTTTAATGACTATAATCGCAGCATGTTGTCTTCCTAAGTGCGAGAAACGATGAAGTTTGAACGTCGTAAACTTCCAAGCTTCTAGGAAGTGCATGGACTCACCTTGTGAAATCTTCGGAATGCATCTTGAATATATGGTTTTCCAAATCACGGCTGATCGCATCAAGCAGTGGATCCAAAGCCGAATTAATCAGCGCTAGAATTCCCTGAGGCAAAAATAATCAACTTTAAGGCCAATATTACTGGAGAAAAACAGCCTATCAGCTCTCATTAATTCAAAACAAATCTCATCACTGACAAAGATACGACTTTGTCCAGAACGGAAGAACAGGGAAATACGGGTTCAATGTCAGTATCTGAGCAACTGCATACCTACCCCTCCCCTTACCAAACATAAAATCTATCCTATTATCAGTTGACTGCTGTTAGGTTAAGGGAGGGGTAGGTGCGCAGTTGCTTAGATACTGACATTGCTCTGAAACATGTATATCAGCTGATGGCGTGTCTGTTGTTGGTTAGTCTGTTTCTTTGTTTGTCTAACGGAAGAGTAAAACAAAAAAAAAACACCTTCGTAAGACAAAACTTGGGTTTGTTAGGTATTGTGGTGTCCAAAAGCAACCACAGCACATCACGTCACATCGAAAAAGCTTTATTCCCACAACACCTAATTCCCGTTCCCATGGTGAATATGAAACCGCTATCCCAATACACTATGGTGTCGAACGTAATTTAATCTTTGTAGATAGAAATAAGAGAGATGGTAAGTTTTGAGCTCGGTAAAGAAATAAGGAAAGAGGTTGTTACGTTTTATCACGAGCGTGGGACAAAGAAAAAATTCTGAGTCGAACCCCCGACCTTCGGAGCGCAAATCCGAAGGTCTGAGGTTCGATTCCTCATGGGGACTCAGAATTTTTCTTTGTCCCACGCTCGTGACAAGACAAAAAAACGTCTTTCTCCGATTTAATCTTAGTCGAGAATATGAAGTGTCGTGAAACATTCAGTCGACCCTCAGCTAATTTTCGGAACATAGTCGGAAAAGTCTGTAAATTCATCATGTCATTAGTATGTTAGCATTACATGTTTGTAAGGTTTAGCATACAATAAAGCATAACAAGCTTTTTTCTTCATTTTCAACTCAAGCAAAAAAATCACGTTCGCGAACGCACACGAACTACGTATGGAAATTGAGTATTCCGCCCAGGTATCTGTAAATAAGGATAGATTTCAGCTCATTACCATTGTGTATTGAGATAGAGTAAGCGATCTTTATCAATGTATAAGGGGGGGAGGGGGGGGCATTTATAATTAGTAAATTAACGTTGGCAACTCAGCACGAAAAGCGCTCGCTCACGATGTGTGCCTTTCCGCAAAACTGAACATCACACAGGCCAAGGTAATTTGCGTCTTAAGACATTGTTTTCATCGAGTCGGGGGCATGTAAAACCGCTTGGTTTAGTATCAAATTGAAGTTAATTAACCGCCATTTTGCGTTCAAACAGCTGGTATTGATGCGGATCTAGACGTCAAATGATCAAATAGGTGGTCAATTTCGCTGATCGATTACAATTTTATGGAAAATTAGTTCACGTTACGACAGAATCTCTGTCCGTAAGATTTGCAATTGATTAGCTTTCACCAGGGGAATCTCGGAGAAATTAAGAAGTCATTGATAACATAAGACGTAAAAAGGTTGTAAACAATTTGAATGCGTTTCCAAAACCATCGGCCAAGTTCAATTCTTGTCGTATGGCCAAGACAGCTTTAAAAAGCGTAAAAAAGGCTCAAATTGGCGTAGAAACATGCAAATCGCATTCACTGAAATCCAAGAGTTCGCCTGGTTGAATTACCACAAATTAAATCGTAATTTAAGAAAAATTGACGAGAAATTTTTAATTTACTCGCGTGGAAGTGATAAAAACTAATTGAGGTCAGAGAACGCGATGAATTGAACATTCTAACTAAATTAGACTTGCACTGACACTCTGTCCAGCAAGAAATGGACCATTAATCTATCGAATCGCCTTTACTTTGAAAAGAGACATTTGGAATCATTTAAACATTCTCGTGTCTCCTGTGTACTGATAAGAACCTTTTCTTTCCTTGACAAATGAAAATAGAGGCCCGTTTGTCCGCGCTTTCGTGTGAGTAGTAAATTCCAAATTTTAATTAGAAATGTGTTTTGTGTAAGCCAATGATTGAATCGCAGAGCAAGAGTCGCTTCATCAACAAAATGGTATTCCCCTGAAAACAAACCAGTTGAATTGAGATTAATTGTTTGACGAAGACAGTTCATTTGCAATTCAAAGTACACGGAATTTTCATGACATCCATGAATTACCGTAGAAGAAGATAACATTAGGAAAGCCAAGAAAGAGAGAAGAATTATTTAAACGAGACAACAGGCCAGTAAACAAAACCGAAAATCATAACATCGAAAACTGCCTGGAGGAACAACTTGTCTACGCAAGTTTATTAATCTACAAAATCGCTTTGCAACGACGAAGAAAACCCGTAGTAGATTGAAGTTCGTGCGTAACTTTCTGTTTTTTTATCGTTAACTACAGGATACAAGAGAAAATTTATACCATTGGACAAAAGGCGATGGAATAAAATAATACCTCGTGTTGGATGAGATATGAGTTTTAAAAAGACTTGATGAGTTCTGTGGCTTCACTAGTATTACTTTGAAGTCATCTTAACATCACACGCAACGCAGCCACGGAAAAAAAGGTTAGTACCCAAATAAATATATGATCAAAAAGTCATTACTCTGAGACCGGGCGCCGGAGAGAACAGCAAAAAATATGATGTACTACGCTTCTGAGAAGTGTAGCTCAATGAGTGTTGTTGCCCGACGCAAATTAAAATCAAGATAAAATTCAGAAATTAAGATCAGAAATTATTTAAACCAAAAGTCAAATGAAAAGAAAGGGGATTTATTCAACGATCAAAGGAGCAACAAAAAGTTAAATCTTTTCATTCCTTTTCAACGCCTAAGCTAGGAGCAATTAACGGAGACTAGATGGTGCTGAAGTTAAAAATAATTGATCGAACATGTTCGAATAAGCAAACTTTCCTCTCTTGTACCAGGAAAAATTTCTAGACTACAAAGTTTGGAAACGAAAACAAAAATGGTTGTTTTATAAAGTTTATACTGTTCCTCATCATCTAATGGTTATTTACCACCATATTGTTGACGATAAACGTAAAAATCTGAATGCGAATGGCCCATGATGGACATTCGAAAATCTGCCGTATCACTCATATCATTTCTATTCGAAAAAAACGTAAGTATTACGTATCTGCCTCAAAAAAACGGCCCTCGCTATTTCAGCGCGAACAAAGAAACCTAAAAAAACTTCATGCCCCAATATATCTCGATTAAAGGGCTATTTTCTAGCAAAAAAAATGATTTAACACCTCATTGATACAACTATCGCACGCGTTGTAATCTTTCGCGTGTGTATGAGCACGGGTACAACAAAATCAAACGAAAACCTACGCATATTTACAAGAAATGCCTTGAAAATTTCCCTCTCCTTATCCATTTTAAACTAAACTTTGGGTCTAGAATATTTTCAGTTGTGAGCATTTTGTGGTGGGAATATAAAATCGGATGCATTAAAATAATACCGAGTAGTTTGAGTAGGATAATTTCAGCGGAAGCGCGACCACTCAATCTTCTCGTGAGCATTTAATATTTGTCACTTCCGAAAAAAACACAACATACGAAATGTCATTTGCAACATCCGCGAGCAATTCAATTAGAAAGCGCATTTCATCTTAATTTGTCCTCCACGGATGAACAAAACTGCCGGAGTACATATGCACAGCTGAGAATCAGACACAATAGTTAATGTTTACGATTTGCTCACAGCCTCGCACCAAATGACAAGTTTGGAAATCGACTTTTGTTCTCCACACTAAAGTGCTTTCACGATGTACGCGAAAATACGACTCGCCTTGCGAGCTCAACACATATGCAAAAATTCACAATAAAGCTTTCTTGCACGATTAAAAGAAAATCGAGTCGGTAAAAGTCAGAATGTCAAACATGCATGATTTTTGGAAGCTAGAGAAAAATAAACATTAGGCGAAAAAAATCTCAATTGGGATTAGAATAATTAGTGTAGAAGAAACAGGCCAACTCTATCGTTTTATTGTGGTCTCTATCAAAAATTGTTCCGACTTCGAAAAAATATGCGCATATGCGCATGCCCAATTCACAACCCACGCATTCTTGCGTATGGCGGACGGTTTCCTGGGAGAACAACTGTTTAGGAAATACCTCAATCTCAAAATTTCATTTCTCCCTTAAATCTTGACAAATCAATGTGCGGGATAGTATGAAGAATAACAAATACAATCAATTACGAGAAATTTTCTGGAAACTTGTAATTGTTTGAAGCCACATACGAAAAAAACTCAACCTGAACGGTGGAGTCTTATTAACCGAGTTTTGACAACAGCCAACATCTTAAGCAACGATATCGAGCAGAAAACAAAAATTACAATAACAGTAAAACGTACTATAGAGAAGGTTTCTTTTTATAAATAAATTAACTAGGGTGAATAACAAAATGAGGTGGTAATTATCCGTTAAAAAGGGCGTCAAGAACATCACACAGTATCGCAGTACCACTCGTTTTACGCTATAGAACAAAAAGAAGTTTTGCTTGTAGCCTCATAGAAGAACAGGTGAAGTTGTAAAAGGCGGCTTAAAAGGTTACGTAGGAAGAAAATTTGTGGTAAATATAGCTGTCTGTTTACGGGAATATCCGTTAAAAGACTTTCTCGTCCATTTATAATTGCTTGCATCCTTCTCTCAGTGTTAAGGGTCCATTGCCTCAGTTGTTTATTTGCGAAACTCGAAAATAATGTAATTTTCGACCGCTTTCAGCGATCCATGCTGTCAAAGTCTATCTAGGAATGACAGCAGCTCTCCTTACTTCTTTCATTCACAAGTGCAATTTCTCACATCCCAGCAGGACATAGTAAACATGTTTATTCTGCGTGCGTAAGTCACATATGACCCTCTCGAGTTCAAAAGTCACCGAAAACTCGCTTTTGTTTCATATAACCGCGTTCGTGACCATAGAGTTCCTGTAAGTTTTCTGATTTTTTTGTTTGTTTGGCCGTACATCGGCTTCGTTGTCTGTTTTTTTGCGTCATCCGGATATCCATGTCAATTCATACCCACTGGTTATATGTAAATAGGAGGAATTATTTATTCTAAGGCACAAGAAAGGCACAATATCAGGAAAAACCTCGAAATTGCATATAGACACAAAAAACTATCCCAAGCAACCAAAATGTGGGTGGTTGAAGTCTCAAAAGATGATCGACAAAAACTTGGAACCTCTGCCGCATCAAACCGAATAAGTTAACTACTCAAAAAGAATACTCAAAACACGAATATAATTCAACATTTGTACTCTTTTTCATTAAAGGACTCCGATTCCACGCCAGCTGCGCATATTTCTTGCCTTTTTAAAACCTTTTTCTTACACGGAAGCCCCAGTCCAGTGGACTAGGTCATCTTTATGAACTTTATTTCCAATAGCACGGAAGAAAATCTTGGGTTTGAGTTTTACCAAAATATCGTGACAATTTTCCCCGCAAAATTATTACCGAATTGAATATAAAAACAACAAAAAAGCATCAATGGGCAAAGAAACCAATAGATCAAATTTGAGTTACAGCAGAAGATCAATTATAAAATGTTTGTTTGATCAAAGTTCCGGTCGTCATAAAATAATCGGAAATTTACGAGACTAATTGATCTGTGGTAAAAAAGAAAAAGAAAAGAATTTTGACAAGAGATTATCAGATATGATACCACAAAGATATAAAAATAAAAATGCACGAAAGTGCTTGATTATAACTATAATATAATTTTTCAGAGCGGCCGGCGATAAACTGGCTTTTTAAGAAAGGATGAAAGATATCGGATTACCAATTAACGAAATAGAATCGACTTTTATTTTTAGAGTTGAAAAAGAAGATATCAATTACTAGCAAACTTCCAATGAATACAGTTTGCATTAGCAAAGTTAGCGCCGGTTTAAGATGGAAGAAGAAAAATTTTTGCATTCAGGAGTGATTAGTACTAAAATTCTCCTTACAATTTCCTAACAATGTCATAAAAGCGGGTAAAGAGAATTGAGGAAATGATCATCACCGAGATAAATGAATTTTAACAATAGCTAACAAAGAAATGTGTTAACATCGATTGAGAAAATTAGTTTTCAAGAAATTTTCAATCTAACGAATTTGTTCTGCCTCTCTAAGCTGTGTGATTTGTCTCAAAGTGGAAATTTACAGGTCAAAAACTTAGTACCCTGCAATACCTGTGGAATAATCAGATTAAATTATCATATAATCTATTGCTGTCAGAGACTTGAGCCATCTTGGAGATAACCAGCAAAAAGAAATTTAGACGTTGACTGATTGAAAAGACGCCGAGACATTTTACAGTGGTTTACTGTCAAAAAAAACAAAGACAAATGACTGTGAAGATGAAAATCATACTTGTGAACTGCGGACAAAGAAACGAATATGGAAGCGATCTTTGCAGTAATGACCAATACTTAAGCCGTAGTGAAAATAAGGCCTGGAAAAAATTCACGCCTGTACGGGATTAGAACCCATGACCTCGGCGATACTGGTGTAGTGCTCTTCCAACTAAGCTAACTAGCCAAATGGTTGCTGGTCGTTAGGTTGGTTCCAAATAAACCCGTGAAGAGATGAATAAATGACTGTAAATATATGAAAATCATATAATTCATATAAAAAAACGAAGACACTACGTAAAACGACTGTCGTTGAATTGACACTTCAAAAACGCAAACTGGTTTCACTACAAGCAAAATCTTACCTGTAACCCGGTAGATATTGCATCCACAGCAACACCAGGAGACTGAGACCACAGACCATCCACAATCTGAGAAGTACAAAAGTACATTAAAACGGAAGGCATTGTGCAAAGAACAGGATTTTAGTCAGCCGTGAAGACATTTTTGACAGTTTACGTTAAGTCAGTTAGTCAGAAGTCAACGGATGCAGAAACACATCGAGAAAACAGAGTGTTGTAATTCTACTATATTATACATAATGATGACCAGAGAAAAAGTAGTTTTCCTTTAATTACCCTGTCGTCCGAAGTTGTACAGCTTTAAATTACTGCAGCTTCATCTCTCACGCGAAATCAAATGCGAGACTCAATCAACAGTTACCTTGATCACGGCTTGGTGTAATTGAAACAAACTGTTCACAATGGCAGCGTTCTTTTGCTGAGCTGGAGTCACGTGGTCATATAACTGATTTCCTTCGGGCCCCGCGACGAGCTGTACAGAGAAATAAACGCAGTTTTCGTCACCAAAACACAACGTTGTTTCATGAAATATAACATTTTCTACTGGAAAAAGAGCAGTTCACCAACGACTCTTAAACGACTCTTCTGATCACCACGACAATATATGGGTACGGGAAGGGAAAATCATGATTCATGAACCCGGTGCAAGTCCGGGAAAATCAAGTATAAATCCGGCATGAGCAGGTATCACATAACTGGCAAAAAGGAGAGGAAAATTCAACCAATACCAAGGGTGGAAGCTTAAGTGTCTTGGACTTATGCAGGACAATAAAGACCCAGAAAAAGGCGGGAAAATATGTATCCAGTTCCAAGAGCGGGAAATATGCAATTAGCAGCTACAATGAGCAAACGTATCGCTAGAAAAAGAAAGTGGGGGGGGGGGGGGGGGGGGAGGAGGGGAAATGTGTGGCTAGTGATTAGGTAGGGAAAACCTAAGCATGTAAACAAGAGTTTAAAAAACTGTAAACAGAGATTAAAAGAGATTCATATTTCCTGCTTAACTTGGAAAGACGGAAACCCCTTGCAGCCCTATACAACTCAGTTTTAAGAAAGACTACCTTTGAAAATATTTCCGACCCTTAAGATTGTCATGAGAAACCTAAGTTAACGTCAAATCTTTCAATTCAAAGTAATGGATGACGTCGAAATCAGCTGTGATGCAGGCTGAGAAACTTCAAGCTTGTTTGTACACGTTTAGAAAACCTGCTAATTAAAGCATGTTTTCTTTTGTTTTCACGCGTACTTTTGGGGAAATTTGCTCTTAATTAACGGCACGGATTAAGTATCGGTTGTAATGAGACAAAGAGTTTCAAAACCCTTAACAGCATAAAAGAACCGCAAGTAGAAATCACCGCCGCTGACAAACAATACCCTCAAAAATGGTGTAAAATAAAACCGGTGCAAGTCAGGAAGAAATACGTAAAACAGAGGATTTTAGGCAACGAACGAAGTACAAAGCAAAACCCTACCAACGAAGACAAAATGGGAAACGTAAAACTCAAAGCGAGTCATTTTCCCAAAGAAAGGCTTTGAAAGGTTTGTTTCAATGTGCTTCTTTTGCAAAGTTGACGCGTTCTGTCTCACGGAAACCTTACATGTTGTATATATTTAGGCCACGATGATAAACAAGGAAAACATTCGCAAGAGGTTTCTCTTTAAGCCCAGCTGTCTGTAAGAATAGATCTCTTAAGCGTGTATGTTTTATTAACTTATTTCAGTTCAAGTGATAATACTCAAGAAAAATGCTTCTTTTTTTCATTATTTCCACTTAATCATATGCATGTGTACGTATAACTTACAAAGATAGAGCTAAGAATTCCCTTAAGACCTGAAATGGGTAACAAAAGTTACATTCTCATTTCAAAGGCGACATTTGCCAACATTGTCGACGAAAACATGTAAGTTAGAGATAAACTGAAAAGCAAAACAAACACCACTTACAAAACAAGTGTAAAATTATTTGAATCTCATCATGGATGAAAATTTGATGATAAAGGAAAAACAAATCACTTATACTTGATAAAATGATGTGAGGAAACAACACCAGATGAAAAACTACTAAATAATTTTAATTGACTGGACTCGTAAGTCAGAAATAGGAACGGAATCGGATTTTAACTAACGACATCTACAAGCATCGGTTCTTTTAAATTAATATTTCAGTTTAAAATGTACTAGTGGGGTTTCATTGCAAGAAACGATACTTTCGTAGCACGACACAGGTCTCCATTCGTGTCATGAAGAACCAGTCAAGTTACAAGAGAGATTTTGCAACAAATAACAGTTCGCTTCGTTAAAAAAATGTAACCAATATAAATTATTAAACTGAGCAATCAAGAAAGATTTACATAACGCAAATTGAAAGACAATGTTATACAAAAAAAAATAACTCTTGTAAATCTCCGAACAAACAAACGTTCCACATCGAAAATTGCGCGCATTTCGGTGATTTTAGACGTAAAGGAATTTTTAGACATTCGTGCAACGTTCACTTTCTACCATTGCGGTTACAACGCAGCTGGTTTAGTTGCCATTATCATAATAAATACATTTTAGTAAGACTCGTTATGGTTTCAAAAAGGAATTATTTTCCTTTCTAAATCTTTTAAATCTTTATAATTAAAATACGAACTTCAAATTTTCCTCTGAGAAGTTTGTGATAGCCAACGAAGAGTGAAAAGCTTGAAAAAATTTAAGAGTAAAAAAGAAACCATCGAAAGTTAAAGCGCGTACCTGAAATGTGCAACTTGCGATCGAATTTTATAACTAAGGCCAGAACCAAATTCACATGAAGATAAAAAAATGCAAAACAAAAGCAACAAAATCGACGTTATAGAGGATTATCACAAACAAATGGCATTAAGAAGGCTCAGAATTTTGTGGTTTGGGGTTTGCAATGTCCCTCTCTTAATCCATCAGCATTGTCTTCGTATCGGTGACATTGTTACCCAAGTTTAAGTTGTCAGCAGGCTTAAGTGTTGCTGCAGTTTTTTTCAAATAGTTGCGACATATTTTCAAAAAACACTCGTCGAGCTACCATAAGGAAAGCTAGTAGAGAGGGAGAGTTGTCTGAATTCGCCCTTTGCCCAGGAATTTCAGACATCGCAACGCCCAAAAGGTTCCATATTGGGTTAAAAAGGTAACCTCGATCGTCGCTCAAAAGAATATTTGAACAAAATTACTATTTCTATTCAGATGCAAAATCCTTCAGCTAGAGATTACCAGCCATTCACTAGCGAAAATATTCCCAAATTTAGCCCGACTTTTGCATAATGACGCGATCTAACCCCTCTCCACATTTTGATGTTTTCGCAGAAAAACTGCAGTCTGGAGACCTTCCGCTAACAAAAACTTCAACTTTCATCCAAACAAGTGAACAGACATGGAAATGAAAAGGAAGACAAGAACACTTTTTCTGCGAGTTGCCATGTTAATAGTGTACCTCACATCGGGTGCGGCGATATTTTCGGTACTAGAGCACGATGGGCAATCAACTGGTGCCCACTTTGCAAAGAAAATCGATCAGTTAAAGGAGAATATGACGCAAAGATTTAACCAAACCATGGATGTCATAGACCTATATATTGCGGAGCTTCGTTTTCTGTTTGAAAAGGCGCACAGATGCAAGTACAGTCACAACGACTGGAGTTATTATCAGTCATTGTACTTCGTTGGAAGTGTAACAACTACAATTGGTAAGAAGTGAGCTTTGTAAATTTAACATTGACAAAAACTTCCTTAACCCCTGAGGATGTAAAAAAAAAGTAAAGCCTTTATACAGGCCCAAGTGGCCCGTGGGGCCAGCGCTTAACTCCGGTTTCCTTTAGCATGAAGCGGCTACCCATTTGTACACCTGGGTGAAGAGAAGCACTGTGAGAGTAAAGTGTCCTGCCTAAGAACACAACACAGTGACCCCGGCCAGAGCTCGAACCCGGACCATTCGATCCGAAGTCGAGCGCACTAACCATGAGGCCACCGCGCCTCTTACAAGAGGATGACTGGCTTCTAATTTCTCCTTACAATATCGCTCTTGAATTAAATGCAACGGTCAGGAGATTATAGGAAATGATCACCAATTTAAGAAACCCTAAAAGTCAAAAGAACTTCTTCTTGTCAGTGCCATAGTTTTTGTAAAGAGAAAAGTGTAGGGAATGTGATTATTAATGTTACAGTGAAAAGGGTGAAAAATCGTAAGAACAAAAACATTGACATGGAAATATATCAAACAGTACCATATGGAAGAGCCATACGGTAGCTTTTATACCAATAGGCCAAAATGTAGGTTGTAATATATGGACTGATAACTTAAGATCAAACCAATAAAACAAGATCACATGAAAGTTCTATTCAGTAATTTTCATTTGAATGGTCTCAGTCAAAAGTTTCATTCACGAACTCAAAAGTTAGAAGCACATATGATAAATAATATCGAATTTGAAGCTTGGTAGCTTCATGTATTATGAGAATGGCAACACTCTAGGGTCCCATTCACAATTGAAATAATGAAACCACCTGGCAGAGCATAAATTTATCTCATTAGACTTTTTGGTGTGTAGTATCGCTGAGTATTTTTACGGGTTGTGCCGTATTTTAACGAGCCTGTAGGACGAGTCAAAATACAAACAACGAGTAAAAATACGCAGCGACACTACACACCAAAACGTCTAACAAGTTATTTATTGTCTAACTGCCCTTTTTCTTCCAAGTCTTTCTGCTCATTTCTCATAAGGAGAGAAAAGAAAAGCGGATAGAGAAACGTAACGCGCGCAGCAGACTGGTTAAACAGGTTTTTTTATAGCACAAAAGAACCAACTCCCAAATAACCGTACAATATTGCAGGATATTCGTACTCTATTCGCGCGTTATTTATACTCTACTTTGTGCAATTGGATAACAATAAACATTATCTAATGTTCAGTAGCTTCATTAAAATGACCACACTCTATAAGGCTGTAGTTTTATTTAACAGAATCAGTAAATAAGACAATTTGTCTTTTTTTTCCAGGATATGGACACCTGGCACCCAAAACACAAGAAGGTCGACTGTTTCTAATTTTTTTCGCTCTCTTTGGCATTCCATTGAATCTACTGACCCTACAATCCATTGGTGAACACATCAATTATGGCATTCATCTGCTGATTAAATACTTCGAAAAGGCTGCGTTTGAGCGAGAATTACCAACACAAGAGCATATTAAATGCTTTGCCATAAATACCCTTCTCATTACGCTCTGGATTCCTCTTGGAGGAATCATGTATTACTATTCTGAGCGAGAATTCGGCTGGACTTACCTAGACTGCGTTTATTATTGTTTCGTCGCGCTAAGCACGATTGGCTTCGGGGATCTGGTACCGAATGAAGGTAAAGAGCCAGACTCGCCTTACGAACGAGGCATGTGGATAGTACGTGTAATGTACTTGGCCCTAGGCCTCTCGCTGTTATCAAGTGTTTTCACTTCCGTTTTGAGCGCAGCGAAGGAAATCCAAAGTGTAATACCATGTAAACGAGGTAAGATGCAAGGAAATTTGGCGCACTCAGTAAAACAGTATAAGCGTCTCTTTGGTTAAAGTAGATTTCACGGGTAATATGGATATTTTGGCTACCAACTGAAATCTGGGAGAGTTTTGTAGTAGGTAAACATCAAGCAATACGTAAAAGCATTGATATAAACACTTATCAATGGACAGGAAGAACGTGGTTTGTGTCAATGCGTTGTTCGTGTTTCCGTGTTTCATAGTCACATTGACATCCTAACCGACTACGTTTTAAAGTGAACAGGGGCAACGAAGAAAAGCAAATATGTCGACTGGTTAAAATACTTGCTGTAGAAATTCATAAACCGAGAAACAGAGCAACCACAGCTAAAACTAAATATACGTAAGATTGTAAAACACTTAAATGATTATGAGAAAATGGAAAAGGGTTCATTAGGAAAGAGACCCTGGACACGGACTGCACAAGCTTAAAACTCTTAGCTATCATTCCCTTCATAGTCACGCCGTATACTTGTTTCTCTAATGACACAGTCATCTCTCGCAGAAATCGCACTACGTTCTTCCCGCTGCAGCGTTGCGTTACATGTAACGTAACTTCACGATATAAAGAAACTTCCCTTTCGATATTTTCGTCATGAGCACTCTTCTCGACTAAACTGTTTCTTTTCTTCAGACAAGCGGTGTAGGCGTCCAACTTACATCTGACTCTAGTCTGACTCACTCCTTCTCAATCTCAGGTCAGTGGTGAAGGGCTTTCTAATCGTCTATAACCACCTTGATATATCTCTTGCACATTACTTCGGAGATTCTGACAATACTTCATAAATGGCGGATTCTTATTCTTATTCTTACCACCTCTTATTAGGTTGAAGCGGTTGTCATTTTGGTAAGTAAGGGTTGATAAACCAAAGTTTAAAAAAAAAAAGGAGAGACAGGGTGGGGAAGTCTGTGATCGACTAGCATCCCGTCCAGGAGTACTGTAGTAACAATTCTGCATGGTCGCTACACGCCACAGAAACTAGGAAAGGTTTGGAATGGTAGTATTTGACCCATTCAATGAAGGAAAAACCTCAGAGTTAGCAAGTTGCAAGCCAAACCTTACGCCTTAGGAAGTATGTCTGTGAGCATTTTAGAGGTAGTTTTGAATTGGTAAGATCAATCTAGTTATAAAATTTCTGGAGTAAGTTTTACAGCCACTGAACTATAATGCTATGAAAATTACTTCCAAAGTTTAGATCGCATATCGTTGGCACCCGACATACGAAAGGCATGAAAAATCAATTCATGGATAATGCTTTACAGGAAACGTTACGAGCGGGTGTGAGCGAAATTTTAACTAATCATAGCCACTAATGAACCTAACTGATTCTTCAGGAACGTATCAGCTGAATACAACAAAGTCGCACACAGAACTGAGAGAGATTTTCAAATTTTCAAAGGATTATTCTTCAACTGCAGGGGTGGAAAATCAAACATCGTCAAACCTTGGAAGAGATTTCAAGTTCGAAAGAGATAAGCCTTCTATAAAGTCCTACAGCAATTCTACCATAAGCACAAGCATCGAAGAACTGAATTTTCCTGATAATTACGACAGCAAAGAACGTCCGAATACAGTTGAACATAGAAACGAAACGGAAACTTGGTCGCGTGAAGATAGATCTAGCAAAGAAAATGGCGATAAGTTTGGGAAAAAAACAAGTGAGAATATGAAATAGAGAAAATAATGAGATAATGAACACTTTACCTCCTTAGCGGATGTAGAGTACTTCAATTAAATATTAGACATATTTTTAATTAATTGAGAATAAATAAATTTGATTTATAAATCTTTAGTTTATACAATTTCTGGAGTAATTACACGATGTCTCCTAAAACGTTCAAAAAGGAGTTACAGAGTTGTCGCCCCTTTTTTCGCCACAATTTATTGAATAGAAAGAAGTGACCTGAGTTACTGCGCTCATATTTTACAGTAAAAAATCAGTGACTAAGCGCCAATACATCTGAATAAGAACGATTTGTAATTGAGTGTCGAAAGTAACCGGAGATTGCATTGGTTTTTCTTTCCTTCGCTCTGTGATTGGTCCAGAAAACTCGTACCGCTCTCTCGACCAATCAGACGCAAAATTAAAACCAGTCGCGACTTCGTCGCCCGCGTTTTCCCGCGCTTTAGGCAGTTTAGTTGTTTTTACTCAAGGTTCTCTTTAAGGTACAGTGTATTGTCCTTTCTCCTTTGATTTTTTTTTCTACGACACTCTATAGAAAAGCGCTCCACAGGCTAATATAAGGTTGTATTGAAAGACAATAAATATCAAACCAAGTCTCTCACCAGTTCTTCACATTTTGCTGTGTACAGCTGCACTGTTTTGGCGACATTTCTGGCTACAGTAATTGTAAGTCCAACATCTACACTGGCCACACTCAGCTCACTAGAATGATACAAAAAAGCATTCAATGATTTTAAACAATTTGTATTTTTTTCCTTTCTGCAAAGAGTTATAATAATTTATCAAGAGATAAGAAAATTACAATTTATCTATTTTCAAATCTACAAGAAGAATTTAAGAATGCGCAGACATTGACTGACATGTACGTAACGTATTCCACACAAGAACCATGGTTTCTTACCTTGAAATCGTCTTAGCAATACTGGCTAACTCCTCCTTGGAAGGAGGGTTCCGCGCACCAGATGGGAACACCAGGTTAATTGGGTCCAGTAATCTGGATAAAGATCTCGACAGGTAGGCAATTTCAAATGGGGCCAGGCTGTTCTTCAGGGCTTGCTCTGGACTGCGAAAAATAATGTTTATAGATTGGTTGGTGCTAAATTTAGCCAAGTTGCTCGATAGTTATTAGAAAATGCTTTGTGCATGGAATAATTGTTAACTATTCAGTGTCATCTCGGCAACAAAAGTAACATAAAGTACGATATAGCACTATTCAACATATAAAGAAGCCTCAACTGTGCTCTGGTCTGTTCACATTTGCTTTGACAAAGGGTTAACGCTCGAAACGTCATCTTTGAAACTCTTCACGGTGGCCAATTTACGTTTTAACTCAGTTGATAAAACCAAAATACCTTTTTGTACTCAGTTCTGTTGTAAAGCACGCTGGAAGCGGCTAGAGCACGAAGGAAGTGTAGGGGAAAACCGGAGAAGTACATGTAGTCGAGTGTTTTCTCCCACTTCTTGGGGACTCTAGCCGCTTCCTAAGTGTTGTACATTACATTAAGCATGTTTAACGTACCTCAAACTAAACTGGTCCTCAGCGCTTGGAAACAGACTAAAGGAAGGTTCAATTTGAGGAACAATGCCAGGAGTAGGAGCATTTGAGGCACCACTAAATTGCTGTAACCGAGACCACAGATCATTGTAAAGCCGTAGTAGTTTCGGGTACTCTCCTTCAAATGCTTGCTTCAAAAAAGTGGAGGCTGAATCGAACAATTAATTAAAGAAGATTGACTTCAAATAGAGAATAATACATAGTCACACGTAGATTTAAAATTTCTCTTCAAGCGTTCAACTCGATATGTCAAGAGTGAGTACGGTCAACGAGTGAGATAGTGCTTGATCACGAGACAAGAAATTCCATATCTGCTGGCTACCGTGTTTTAATTTGTTTATTATAAAAACATAATAGGCCTTTGCTGACAAGAAAATTCGACAAACGACTTTGGATTGAGAAATGTAAACGTTTTGCCATTCGTTCAACGACCTGACGGCAAATGTCGTATCAGCAGCTGTTTGGCGATATCAAACACGCTTTAAAAAAAATCGCAATTTTACACGTGTTCAGTTATTGCTTTCCTCAGGGCTGAAAATACTTGTAAAACATCGCAGTTTACATAATAAAATGCATTATCTGTTTTAAACACGTCAATCAGTTTCCTACATAATGTATTAACAGACCACGCTTTCCTACGCAATAACTGAAGAGCTTTTTTTTCCTGTTTGCCATAATAACACAAAATTCTTGCAGTGTTTGAGTAAAACGACCCTGGAAAGCAACTAACCTTGGGCAGCCTGTGCGAATTCTTCCGTCAAAATTGAAGTAACTGAATTCCAGAATGAGGTGATACAAGATTTCCCATCCTGAAAGGAAACGAGACGGTGAAGTTGAGTCAGGTTGAGTTTTCTTTAAATTTATACATTTTCAGATTTCAAGACTGGATGAAATACCTTCAACAATTCCTCCACAAAACAAACATGAGTAACAGGATCTCGTTTCTTTGCCAAAACCTTTTGAAGATGATGAACCTGGGACATGAAAGTAAAGCAACTTTAGATGTTGCGTTTCCAACAAAATCAACAAAAGACCGTGAGGAAACTGAGTAAAATGAGATTGTGAAAAAAAAACATTAGTGCGTGACAAAGGCATATTTGGAAAAAACAAGAACTCCAAGTCAAAATTGCGACCTTCAGATTACTACTCTGGATGTTCTTGCACTGTAATAATAGGACTTATAAGGCTTTAGATCAGAATAGTAGATTATATTTGGTGACTGGACCCATGATAAAATCCCTAATCAGGTAAAGTTAGCTCTACCTGGCCACAAGCAGAGTAGATAGAGTCCATAAGTTGCTCCAATCTGGTCCAGAGAGTGGCTCTCCAAGCTGCTGTGTTCCCTGGGGTAGGAATGGCTGCACGCCCAGGACCTCCTGCTCCTAAATTATATGATATAAAAGCTAATTGTTAACCTGCTGACTGGTATTTATGGAAGCAACTCCTAGAAAAAGATGGAAGGTACGGATTAACGGGTAGCTTAACGATCTCTGGGTTCAGTGGTCCACAGTAAAGTCGTTGATTCTGGTGAGGTCATATTGTAATCTATTTTTAGAGGAGACACCTTCTCAACAAGAAATCAAGTACAACAAGTCTAAGGAAAAAGAAATTGGATCAATTTTTCATTCTCTTTACCTGCATTAGGTTGAATCTGTGAGAGAGTGTTAGGATCCAAGGCTTCTTTAACACTGGTTGTCAGGTTTTCCCTCACCTTGTCCACCACTTCATTAACTGTGCTGGCTAACGAGCCCAAGTTGTAGAACACTTGCAAAGCTGTTGCTACTTGGGTTTGATTCTACAGCAAAAGGAAGAATTTTTAATAATTAACGATTTAATCCCCAGAACCAGTGGTTTAATGGTACAAATGGGTGATTTAGAATGCTGGGTCAGAGTTTTTATAGCCTTGAGGACCTCCTGCTGAAAAGGAGGTTCACGCTACCCTTTGAAATTCTGAAGTTATAGACTCAAGCAGTAGTATACTCCTGAATTTTAAGGTCTCTTCCAATTTATACTCATTTTTCATTCCTACACTTCAAAATGAACAAATTTGAAAGCAATTACTTGTAAATTATGAGTAAAATGACATGTGTCAAGGCAACAAGTGGGTAACCAGGTCATTAATACCTGCTACCTGGGTACTATTAGAACCCTGTAGAAGTGATAAATGACTCGTTTCTCCAGATAATTCCAATGAATTAATGAATGAATGATGCATTTCTATAGCGCCATATCCATGTTTGCTCATGGCACTTTACAACAGTTTGCGGGGGACTTTGGTCAGACTACATTAAGCAGTTTACAATTTTTTTTTGAAGGAGATTTAGCAGATGCCCCCAATTTCAGAATCTAGGGCAGACCACAACACCAGGAACTACGTCCCCTACTCTTTGCGATAAGTGTGTGGGTTCTTTAACGTTCCCTACTAACCAGTACCAAGAAGATGCAGGAGACAGGGCCTACGGCTTTTTGTCCTGATCTGAGAAGACTAGAATGTCTAACCGCTTGCAGATGTCGTAGCAAAGGCAGCACACTCTCCTCAGTTATTTTAAGACCCTGAGTGTGGGTCTGGTCTGGGTCTTGAACCCCGACCTCCTGCACAGTAGTCCGGCGCTCATCCACATGAGCTAACCAGGCGGCGGCAATACATTATCCAAGAGGCACCTTATTCTATTGACCAACTGCCTTTGAAATTTATGGCTGTAATTAGTAAGGAGAAATAAGAAGTAAATCTTGTGAGATACACTTGGCTATGTCATCCCTTAACCCTTTAAGTCCCAAGATCTGATTGTTAATTCTCCCCTGTAGCTGCTACACGTTTCCTTGTAAATTAGTTACGACAACTTGGTCCGAGATCAAGATAGCAGCTTCAACCCAATAAATTTGAATATTCTTATTACCTGTTTGCTGAAGAATGTATGGATATTGTAGGGAGAAGTTTTATATTAATCTCTTCTGGAGTTAAAGGGTTAAATAACCAGGTATACTTTCATTATGAAAAGTGTACCTGTGTTGCCATGCCCTGAGCTAGCATTCTCTGTGCTTGATTTTCCACTTCTACCCTTGCCTTGGCAGCCACTTTCAAGTCATTTTCTATTGCCTGAAATGTAAAATGTTTGTTAGACCTTTAATCCTTGAGATTGACTCACATCTAATTTCTCCTTACAGTACCCCTGCAGAATCACATATTAAAGTCATGAGAATAAAAGAAATGATCACCATCTTAAAGATGCTCTTGATAGTCATGCATATTCTCCTTGTCAGTTCCATAGAAAGTGTACAAAACAGTATGGAGAATATATTAACTGAGATGTTAGGGTGTAAAGTGTTCTGTAAATTAAAAACGGGACAGGAAAAAAAACAGGCATTAAGATCTAAGGAGTGAAAAGCTAAATGTTACCTGGATTCCAGAAAGGTCTGCTCCTTGGACAAGGTAATCTGAAAGATGAATTGACCACCAAAACTAAAATCAGATGCACATTGTGGGGGTTTTTTTGGAAGGAATTTTTTTGGAATGCCATGCTTTTGGTAGTTATAAGGTACTTATATACTTCTCCCACAAGTTAACAGACAGGTCAAACTACTTTGAAATAGGCATGGAGCATGCTGTTAGCCACAGAATCCAAAGATAAACTTCATTAATTAACACTGCATAATCATTCCATTTTTTTTCTACTTCCTTACCCAGTTCACTGAGACTTTGAGCAGCCTTAGTGATTTCTCTTGCTCCACCCTGAAGTTGACCTTGAAGCCGTTTGGTCAGATAAAGCACTCTTATAACTCTTCTCAAGATATCACAGGCTTCCTGATACAGATTAAACAAGAAAGTAATTAAGTTTTCTGGGAAATACCACCTTAAAGTTTTGATAAATAACCATGACTATAACTGTATTATATATTTTGACCCTCTAGTCCCTTCATGTGACAAGCATCTGATTTCTCCTTACAATATCACCCCTGAATCAAACATTAAGGTCATGTGAATAAAGGAAATGATCGCCAATTCATGAAACTCTTGATTGTTAAACAAATTCTCCTCATCAGCACCTTTGGAAATGTACAGAGAATAGTATGGAGAATATGCATAACAATACTAAGGTGTAAAGGGTTAATACCTGAAGGCGACGCAGTTGAGCTGTTCTTGATTGAATCTTAAAATATGGTTCGACAACATGCTGTTGAATTCTGGTTAAAGTGGAAAAGTCAGTTGATTATACATCACTGAAAAAGATTATCATGTAACTCACTAAACTGATTACTTCCAATGAATAGAATTAACAAGAGCACTGAAATCTTGCCTTTCAACAGAAGCCTTCAAAGAGTTTATTCTGGTTTGCATCATCTGTAGAACACCTAATGAGATAAAAAATTTCTTATATAAATTTATCATAAACAAGAGTGTCAGTTACAAAAAAGTTTGACAAAGAAGAAAATAGAATTGTCTCTATATTCAGAAAGCAAGTTACACTGTTTATAGCATCATTTTTAGCTCTTGTAAAGCTTGCTAGTATGTGGCATAATAAAAGAGCTTATAATACTCTTCTAACATTAAGAATAAGTACATTATTACAAATGTATTTACCAATGATTATAAAATGCCTGTTGCTTACCTTCCAATGTTTCAATTCCTGTTGCCTGTTGCAAAAGATCTTCATGGTGTTCAACAACCTAGAAAATAATAAAAAGCTTATTAAGTCTAACAACAACTGAAAAGGAAGATTTACCACTGTGAATTTGCAGGTGTAAACGATCTTAACAATTCTTTTACCCTTTTGGAGACCTGCCTAATTTAAGTCCAAATAACTTAACCCTTAAACCCTTTGAGTGGAAAGCAATGAAGTTCTCCACACAACATCTCCCCTGAATCAAACAGTAAGGTAACAAGAAGACAGGAAATGATCACCAACTAAAGAAGTTCTTGATTGTTAAGCAAATTCTCCTTGTCAACACCATAAGAAATGTATAGAGAAAAGTATGGAGAATATACATACTAATGTTAGGGTGCATGCAAAGGGTTGAAAGGTGTGAAGCCATGTTATAAAATATAACCCTTCACAGCTCAAAAAAACCATCATTAGGTTTCATTTCCCAATTTTCAAGATTATCATTATTTCGATTCTAAATGGAAAACTGGGCGAAAAGAAGCAGTTTTTCAGGGCTGTTTACTAACGCTACTTTTCCGAAAAATATCCCTCATCTCTTATCATCTTCTGTGTTAATTAATTATCTGATCATCATAATCTGTGACAAAAACTGCTTAAAGAATGTACGGTCATCTCAAGTTTTACAAGGCAAGCGTTCCTAAATTGAACGAAAGCTACAGACAAGTTCGTTTGAATTTGCAGTCAAATCGTCATTTTCATTTACGCAAACCAAACAAAAAAATTATGTGGCCTGGAACTATTAGGAAAATAGTGATTATACATGCATGCAGATATATTTGTCCACATCAGCTGTTCTGAACAAAACAACGATACATTTTCGTCAAAATGTAATCATTCGCTATATTTCTCAAGCTGTAACTCTTTAATTTTGGTGAAAAATTAAACAGCAGACCTGCGCGTGAAGTTCTTTGTCCAGAAGGTTTATTCCATCTGCCAACCTGGCAAGCGACTCGCTGATGGCACGACTTTGAATTATGTTGTTTGCATATGTTCTGTCATCAAAATTGTCCTCCAAGAATTGCTTGAATGTTTCTGGAAGAGCAAAAACTTTTTCAATATATTATATTATATAAAGGGTTTAACCAGGTTGAAAGAGTTTACCATCATTTTGCAATAACTTCTCCAAGCTAGCGTCCATCTTGGAAAAAATATAGACATTAAGTGATGAATACACCACAAAACATTTTTTTATCAAGAAGTCCGCTGGAAATAATAAGCGCACAAGTAAAAGTCACATGTTTCCTGTTTTCCACGTCTACCAAACAGTCACGCAAACTCGGAAACTTAAAATGGCCAACGGTCGTCTGCAAGGCAAAGAAATTATTGTCACTGCAGCAGCGCAAGGAATCGGTCGTGCTGTTGCCGAAGAATTTGCCAAGGAGGGTGCTAATGTTTTAGCCACCGACATCAATGGCGAAAAACTCGCTGAACTGAACTCTGTCAAAGGAATACGAACCAAGCTCCTAGACGTGACGAACTACGATGCGATTAAAGAACTGGTCAAAGATTTCTCCAAGTTAGACGTGCTCTTTAACTGCGCTGGGTTTGTTCATAATGGATCGATTTTGGACTGTGAGGAGAAAGATTGGGATCTTTCCTTTGATATAAACGTGAAGAGCATGTATCGTTTGACGCGGCAATTTCTCCCCATCATGCTCGCAAACGGTGGAGGAGTAATTATCAACATGGCCTCTGTAGCTTCGAGCATTAAGGGAGTTCCGAATCGTTTTGTGTACAGCACAACAAAGGGTGCAGTCATCGCCTTCACCAAAGCACTAGCAGCTGACTTCACCGCGCAGGGAATTCGTACCCATGCCATTTGCCCTGCCACAGTAGATACTCCTTCACTGCGAGGGCGAATCAACAGTGCCCCAGACCCTGAAGAAGCCATGAAGAAATTCCTGGCGCGGCAGAAACAGGGAAGACTTGGAAGACCTGACGAAATTGCAAAACTTGCTGTTTTCCTTGCGTCAGATGAGGCGCCTTACATGACGGGCTGTGAGCATATCATTGATGGAGGATGGATGCTTGGCTAAGTGCCTGTTTTAGTAGGGGGGAGGGGTGGGGTCACCGCTTAGGCTTGATATCTTGATCATTTCTAATTAAAGAGTCGTCGATTTCTGTTATGTGAACTTGTTCAAACTGATGTTGAAGCAAACCGTTGTTAATTTTCTTAGTCTTACTGCCTTACTTTAGACTATCACTATTATCAAGACTTAGAAATAAATGAAATGGGTGGCAGGTGGCTTAAGATGGTGGCATAGCTTATTCAGTTAATGATTAATGTATTTTATCAAAGAGCTCTCAAAGTCAAAGAAAGATTCAGTTTATTTTCAGCATTAATATTTAACTCTAATGTTGATACACTGTCTTGGAGGCAAATTGGTATCAGGAGGAGGGTGGGGAATGGTGAAATTAGGGATGACTCCTCCTTCAGCTCTGCCATGTCCAATTTTTTGAAATTTAAATAGGGAGCCCTCCCTTAGATTCACCAATTTATTTTTGTCAATGAAATAGTTTTAACCCTTAAACTCTCAAGATTTGATTGTTAATTCTCCCCACTAGCTGCTACACATTTACTTGTTGATTAGTTATGAGAATTTGGTGTTAGATCAAGATGACAACTTCTGCCTGATAAGTCTGAGTATTCTCATTACCTTTTTGCTGGATAATGTATGAATATTATGGGGAGAAGTTACATGCTAATCACTTCTGGGAGTTACATAAGCATAAACAGATTTTTCTTTCTGATTTCTAGGGCTTAAGTCAATGTATTTTTATGAACTATACTTTGTAATGAAACAAATTTATTTTATTTGATGAACTGAGTATGTAAAAATAGACCAGAAAGATGTTTTCTACTATTATAGTAATTTTATTCAAACTCTTGATTGGTTCCAAGGACCCAAACATTGAAATAAATAAAATACTCCTCAAACTGAAAAATTCTCTTTAGTAAGTTTTAGAATATTCATATTTTAGAGCATGGTGTTGTAGAAAGAGCATTTTTCAATTGTGCGGCGAGAAACCAAAACCAGAGTAAATCACATCAGCCATTCAGAGACAAGGAAAATTTCACAAAGAAACAGTAAGAGCTCTGGGTAAATCAAGAAATTTGCATGAAGGGCAGCAGAGTGCCAATTGCTGAGTCATGGCTGGTTTTAGGTTTGTCTCTGATTGGTAGACAAATGGAATTCTAGATTTCTTTCTCTACTCAATTTCAAATTGCGTTGGACGATCTGTGTACCTGTAATAGTGTAGTTTGATCGTCCGGGTGAGTGTAGTCCTGAGAATTGGCTGTAAGACTCAAGTGGTGTAGGTCAGTCGTGATTGGTCGGTTTGGATCCGTTAGTGAAGTTAGGTCGTTCTGTTCGGTTCGTTTGTAATTTTGATGTCGTGAATGAGTCGATTTGTATGGTGCCGGTTGTAGTTGACACCTGTTGAGGGAAGTCTGTTCCAAGTTAGTAAACCAGCTTTCCAGGGTCAATAACATCACGGCAAAACTGACCAATCCGTTTACACAAACCGGACTAAGTACATTCGACTGACAACAACCTTTCACTTGACTCTGATGACTTCCGCTCAGGTTGTCGAAACGTCAGTCACCATTACCGACAACAGTCCTTCTCGGGACTACACTCACCCGGACGATCAAACTACACTATTACATGTTACCCCCGGGTTCAAACCATTTACTGGATCTGTGTACCGCTGGCCATAACACCTCTTACCGCTGTCTATTTAACCTACGAGCACACGTGTTTGTTTTTCAGCTTAAGCCTTTAAGCCCTAAGATTAGTAACTAATTTCTCCAATCAGTATCAGCCCTAAAACAAACATTGAGGTCGTGAGAATAAAGGAAATGATCACCAACTAAAGAAGCTCTTGATTTTTAAGCAAATTCTCTTTGTCAGTACCATAGGAAATGTATAGAGAACAGTATGGAGAAAACGTATACTGATGTTAGGATGTAAAGGGTTAAGCCACCTATTCGGGCACAACCGCTTGTTACACTATCGGCAGCCGCTTATGAAAAAAGATATAAAAACTCTTGTGTTGTTTAAGGTTGGAGACTGATTTGTTCGAGCAGCAAATGACTGCACACACTTGGTGCAGAGAAGACGAAAAATTGAAAATCGAAGTCTTTCGGATTATGATAAAGAGATTATGGGGTCCATCTACAGTGGGCAAGTGCATTTATTTGCAACAAATCATGAAAAAAAATTCCGCACTTCTTTTTTTGGATTAAATTTATTATCCAAATGGCTATGTTACTAAAATCGAAATGCAGTGAGGTTTCAAAAAACGGATACTTAAGCGAAAAATAACAGTCACAAAAGCTAATGTGGAAAACGTATTAGAGAAAAGTCATGAGAGCTTCACAATCGTGCGCTGTGGATAATAAACCACAGTTGCCGTGGCCCGACGATATTTTAAGGTTTCATACTGTGCACAAAGTTGAAATTTGAGGAAGTTTTTCCACAAATTAGAGAAAAGAAAAATTCAATTTCCAACAGCAGGCAAACTACAAAACCATATTTTTAAAGTTTGATAGAGATCAGTTTTGAGTTCCGTGGCCCCTTTGTGAGACCTTGAGCACCATAGTTTAATCCACGTGTTCCGTCAAGGCCCTATACTTTCAGAGTAAACTCTATTAGAAAAATGCACGCGCGTCGTGTGCCGCTCGAGTAGGAAATGCGTGTACCACACTTAAATAGTCTACATCGTGCAAAATGAGATTGAGCATCGGAAAACTTAACGAGTGTAGATCTCGGTTACGTGTGTGCTTTGAAGCGTCACTTAAGTGGCTGGGCTGCGAGGGGTTCGTCGTTCATCCTTTTGTACAAAAAGTGCAAACAGAAGCGCTAGATACTCTATTGTTATTGTAAAACAGTTGGTGGATCTTTACGACCGTTAATTTTTTGCGCATTCATCCATTGATCTGATTTCAAAGCAATTTCGTTTAAAAAATGGGACGATCAAAACAACATAAATGGAAGAATTACTGGTTTTATTCAAGCGCGCAATCTATTTAAACAGTGAAGGCAATCTTGAACATTTATTGAAGAATCAAAATTGCTAGTTTTGATGTAACGTGAATGCCGTTGAATCAGGATGTCTATTCACCTTGGTATGCATCTCTACGGAGTTGTATAAACAAACTTTTAGAAAGAGATCAGTTTAAAATCACCAGGTCGCGTAAATTCCAGCGCGATTATAATAAAAAACCTAGCGACCACGCTTTCCTCGACAGGGGGCAATAATATTCCAATTATCATTCGAATTGAAAAACAGGAAAAACGGCAAGAAACACAGTTGGAATAAAAACTTTATAACCACATTCTTTTTAACGGTTATTTTTCGTATACGGTGTCAAAATACACGTCTTAAAATACTTTTCAAGAGCCATTTGGAAAAGTGCTATTTCGATGCTGTCAAAGAAATACGTTTTTTCAATATTTTACACAATAGACAACCTTAAGTCTTTTTTTTCGCTATTGCTTATTTTCTAGCGGGAGAAAATCGTTGCAAACGCCTTTCAGTCCGCAGACGATGTTGCACTAACGTATATAGAAAAGACACGTGTGCTAAGCATAACTGCATGTTCAACAGACACAATGATAAGTCTTAAAACTTCTCTTATTTACCTCTCTAAAGATTGTTCGAAGCACGTGTTTTCGGCTTAGTAAATAACAGACGATTTTCATGCAAAACCTTGGAAACTAGCCGTTAAGTTATTTATACTGTCAATTGTTTTATGGGTATTATTAAGAGGCAAACGTTAATTTAATTTTTCAAATTTGAACCCAACCCGTAGTTTGTCCACATGGGCATAACTTGCTTTCTCCTTCTTTTCAAAAAGAAAAGGAACATCTTGAATATGGCTTGAATACATGTTAGAAGTCCTCTGATTTACATCAGCTGAAAATGTCCACAAGAAGCTTTGATTCAACACAAATTTCATAATAAATTGGAATACCTGTGACAACGTAAATGATTGACAAATGAGATAAAACTCAGTTTTCTACAACTGTACATGATCAATCGGTTTTAAAACAGACTAAATATAAGCCTCCAGCTTCCATTTGACCGTTCACAATGCCTCGTTTGTCTGAAATATTCCACGGGCAAACGGGGATGATTAAATGGAAACAAGTTCAAACGATCAATAACGACCCCTCCGATTGGAATGGCTACAACTTTCTAGTTAAAAGCGATAATCGCCTAAAACACCCAATCCTCCCCAAAAATGAGCGATCGAGCCTTAATGTTTAAAGTATACACCTCCTATGCGCTATTTTCTGACAAGAAAACCTCGCATTTCTTTTCTTTTCCTAGCAACAGTTGAAAGATGAAGTAGTGTCTTCCACCTACACTAGCAACTTCTGTCCATGACAATTTCAAGTTCTTCTACTGAGAACTAACTTCAACGTTTTACAACTTGGAGCCTGTCAAACGGAAGAAACGCTTCTTTTGCTATTCACAATGCCGAGCGAAAACTTGTCAAATCAAGAGATAATTATAACTTGCTAGCGGGGGAACTCGGCTTTAAAATCACACAAGACGATCATTTCCCTGGGTAAAAGGGTGGAAGCGGCATCTATGAAAGAAAAAGCTTTCGAGCTACGAGCCGAAGGCGGGTGATCTACGAGATATTTTAGTGTTCTCCCAACACCATTAAAGACTTGTCATGTCAGCAAACTAATGGAAAGCGCTATTTTATGAAATAAGTTTGAAAGATATCAACAGAAGGTCTTAGTTTTCTCAGTGGGCCAACAATTAACTAAAAGGTTTAAGCCGCGAATTCTCATTCATTTTAAAGGGAGATAGGTTTTTTTTTTTGCTCCCATTCTAAATATTTCTAAGCAAAGAAGGAGTGTTTGCTCTCAGGCTTGAAGTAGTCAATCCTCTTCTTTGCATTCGTGGTGGTGTAAGAACACAACTAAAGA
This sequence comes from Pocillopora damicornis, assembly GCF_964200805.1. NCBI lineage: Eukaryota > Metazoa > Cnidaria > Anthozoa > Scleractinia > Pocilloporidae > Pocillopora > Pocillopora damicornis. The sequence continues at coordinate 7,422,360 of NC_142674.1, read as the reverse complement.
AACAATAACACAAAGGCTTTAAGGATCAAATAATTTTATTTAAAACTGCCACGCAGCATAACTTTTGTCGATAATAAAATCTTTTTCAAAAATTTAAATACGTTACAACTATTTACATAGTAAATATTCAAAGTAGGCTCTTCTGGATAAATTATTTGCAAGAGGAAAAATCTCTCGATGTCGCTTGTTTTGAGATCATTTTCTAACATTGTAGATTTATTTCAGCGTTCACTGATCACCAAGGACGCCATAGCGGTGTCTTTGTAGTGGCGCTTGGAGAACTCGCAGGCGAGATGCTGATTTTCTGTGTTAGAGCTGCCGATGGACTGATCGGGGATGGTATTCTTGGCATCTCAGTTTTAATTGGACTTGTTAAGGGATTGAAAATTGTAGGTTGATTTGTGGGAGATGGCGGTGGTGAAGGATATGGAACCCAGACGGTGTTTGGCGCAATGGCGGGAAAACTCTGAGTCATGGCGGGAATCCCTGACGCGTGGCTCGTGGCGACACGGTTGGTGGCGTTGCTATGGTAGCATGAAGCCAAGTGTGACAAGAGTTTTTCCCTGAGCTGCTCGCTTCCTTCACTTGTCATACTTCTGTTGACTTCGCTCACGCAGTGGTTGAAGCCGGCTCTGTATTCGGCTAGTGACTGAGGATCTAAGAGTGAAGGAAACGTCTCGTTAAATTTCAGATCTTTGCAAAAAAGTAAAAAAAGGAAAACAACAACAACAAAAAAACATGAATAAAGATAACTTTTGGCGTTGAATGCGAGCTAATTATCGTGGTACGAGCGCTGAGCACCATCATTTATACGTTCAAGTTGTTTCCAAGCGCAAAATGTCAAGTACCGTCACATGGGAGAAATCTTGAGAAGCATTCTAATTCTTTTCATACAAAATAAATCATGCACTTAAGATAGTTGCAAACTGGTGCTTTTTGCCAATAGTTGCAGACTTAGCGATGTTTTGGAACCTCGTTCTTTCTTTTATTATGGATAATCATGAGAAGCTTCACAAACGCTTACCTTCAATGCCACTGTCTTTTCGGTGCATGGCTCTTAGGTAAGTCACGGTCATTTCAAGAACATCAGCTTTCTCCATCTTGGAATAACGAGAGGCCTGGATAAAGGAAGCCAAAAAAATAGTTATATCAAGTTTTTTAAGTTACACAAGAAAACTCAGTGATGCACAACAGTTCGTTAAATCTTCAAGATATTCAAGATGCAATCATTGCATATTAAAGCAACTCGAGGTGCTGAGCCTACAACCATCTTCGATTTCGTTTGTAATTTGAAATAAATCTATAAATCTTTAACTTACATCTTTCTGAAGGAGTTCCAGAACAAGGTTCTTGAGTTCGTTCAAACTGTCATTAATTCTGGCACGACGCATTTTTTCCATGAGAGGTTTCTTAGCCTAGAGAAAACAATTCAGACTATTAGCAAAGAGCCTTAAAAAATTGCAAAAGTTTATTGAATTTATTTCTTGTGCAATGTTAATGTTGCACTTATCAAAGACTAAGAGCTTAAAAACTTACCTTCCGCCTCTCTGAAAGAATTTTGCCTACATAGGCTGTGCTATTGACACATTCAACGGCCATATTTTCAAATGTTAAGTTTTTGAATGAAATTCTCCGACGATGTTGACCCTGCGAGTGTTTGTCGTGAACTGTCCGACATGCATGATGCGATCACATTTATTTTCATCAGTCGTGGGAAAATATCAGAGTCGTGTGCCGACATTAGATGAATTTTATTTACAAACACCTGTCCAGTGACAATCGGCTTGCTGCCCAAACAATGCTGGCTTCATACACAAAGCCATAACCGTGGGAACAGTCGCCTCTGATTGGCTGAATGCTTAGAGTCGCACGATAACCGTCGTTTGCATTGTTTCCCGTCTTCAGCGGCGCGTGAAGAGCGTGAGACCAGACGAATCTGATTGGCTGACAAGCCCGTGATTCACCTTATAATAATTATGGTTTTGCTACTTATACATTCAAACTTTTAAAACAAAAGCAAAATGACAATCTCTGCCTCTTGAAATTCGGCATCCAGGCTATTCGAGCACGTGCCGTAATTGACGCAACATCCTCGCAGCGTCTATAGATGCGAGGTTTTCTTTTTCCTAGAAAAAAACTTGTGATTCTAAAGTCCTCTAATAAGTTTTATATTGACCGTTTTAGAAAGTTTAAGTCATTCTGTTGTAATCCACGTGCTGCAGAAAACATAACAGGTATTATTTTCATTGTTTGTCTCGTTCTTTATCATTTTATCTTTCTTTACACTTAATCGGGCTTTGTAGACTGTATTTCAATAACAAAAGGAGGCGAAAATTTCCCACGGTAGAACGACTCGCGAACTAAATGTGAAATAAACGACATTCCCTTGGTACAGCACGTATTGAACACGACGCCAGGTGGAGTTTTGTTTGTTCTGCTATAATGGAGACACTGATACGGGTCTATGTGCGACCATCATGACTATTTGAGTAAATTGCATCCGTTTTTCACAATTAACCCTCTGACGCAAACCAATTTTCTTGTCAAAAGTTGTTTGTCTTTGGATGCAATTTGAACAAAATCAAAAGAGAGTTTTATTAAACTTTTTTAGTACCTTCAGCGAAAGGAGATTCATAGCGTAGATATCACAACAGCACCTTTTAAAGGATTCAAGAGTGAAAAGGAAAAGAGGGATGATTATCAATTTTTAATACACTGAGTTTTGCGAATTATATCTGTTTCGTTATAATGGTCAGCTAAAGTGACTGCGTTTAAATCATGATACCAATTTAGCAGTGAGCCATCGTGGCGATTTATGTCCCGAGTTAAGGAAAGGTCGATTGGTGTTTTGGCCAAAAATCGGCAACTGATGTCAGTTTTTTCTTTAATTTCATCGAAAGCTCCGAATCTTATAAATCATTACTTTACGCTATCGATAGTATTAAATTTATTGTCTGTCTAATGGACTGGAAATGATTTTGAAAGAATAATACTGAGCAACTGTTATTTGACGTCGCGGCAGAGCTGACGCTCTCTACTTTTCTATGCGAAGTCAAGCGTGGTCTACAAATCACTAAAAGTGTTTTCTTGTTGTTCAGCTATTAACAGCCATTTATATAGTATACTGTTGAGACGAATGCTCACAGTTCCTGAAAATTAGCGTACGTAGTGAATTTGAGGTAATCGATGGGCGTTTTTTTTTTCCTTCACGTTGCGCCCCACTTCGATTCCTAATGAAACTTGGGGGGCAAAGTGTAAAGCAAACTGAAGTAAACCAGCTATGTTCAAACTTTGGAATTACCGTCCGACCAATCAAAAACCAAACAAATTGCGCATTTAGTTTCCCATGCTTGAGAAAGCTTGCCGCAGAAGTAATCACAAATGTATCTTCATGTCTTGTTAGCTCGTCTTCCGCTGTTGTTTTTACAGGGATGATCTCTATTTCCTCTTTCTTTCTCGGCTCGAAATGCGAGGAACACCAAAGCAATTTTGAAACTGAACACGAGAAAACGCAGTCCGATCAATAATTAATTTATTTAACCGCCCTCTAAATAACATATCTGTTTCTCTCTGTTTCTTACATTACTTGAATAGGGGTCGTAAAATTTTATCTTTTGCTCGGAAAAGGGTGAAAAAAAATGTCATTCATGAATAATGAGTAGTTCTTAGCTGAAATTAAGGCTTTCAGTGTACAGTATTGCGTTTCATGTTTTGTATTAAGTTTTATTACATAGCAGAGTTCGCTGTGCGCGCAGCAAGGCCCATATTTATTAAAAATGGTCTAATAAACATGACAAAACATTGTTTTTGAACAGGCTAGCTTTCTCCCTTTTCATCATAGTCAAAGACTCGCACGAAAATGATGAGCATTCATTTCAAGATATCACCATCTCTGTTTATCTGACTTGACTGACTTGAAATATTTATAAATGAGGAAGCCGTGAAAATTCCTGCTTTTTACTCAAGACCATTGAAAATTTAGAAATACTCGCTGGCGGCTCTTGTTTCTGAGCTCCTTTTGTTTTCTCGAATTCATGGGCTCAGTTCATCATTTCACTGCAGCCGGATTTAAAACTAGCGAGAGTGTGTGTTTGCCCCGAATTGGCTGGTACAATGTTCCAAAGCACCGCTTCATTATAGCTGAAGTTTGTTTTCAGGAGTTAGTACGGGGATGTGGAATAGCTAATTTTCCCTTAGAATCCCTTAAAAGAATACTGTTAAATATTTCACTCCGATCAATAACCATAAATTGCAGATAACCAGGGGCAATACCATAAAGTAATTTATGGTCCTGGTTTTTTTTTTTGGAATTTTCGTCAAAGATCGAGTTTTTCCCACTACCAAGTCTTAAAAAAAGATCATCAACGTTGGCATCGTAGGAAGAAGAGGTCAAAATACACGCAGTGCGATTCTGTAGTTTTTTGTAATTTAGTTGCGAGAAATTTATTGCAATTCTCCCATAGGAACTTGAACGAGGTTGAACTAAAGGACGATAGATGCATAGGAGCGTTTCATATTTCAATTTTCCAACACAACCTGACTATAAAGAGAAACCGCATCGAACAACTTTTAATGGAAGAAAACTCAAAAGCCACCACTTAAATTACATTTTCAATATCTCAAAACTGCATTTAACAGAATAACACAAAATCCAGGATTTTCACCGAGTTAAAAGAGATTTTAAGATTCTTTTTCTTTTTCTTTTTTTTTTTTTTTGAGGCAACAAAACAAAGTAAACATAATTGGCGACTACCAGTCGTCAATTCTCTTCTTTTTCTTGTGCTTTCGTTTCGGCTGCCAAATTGGTTTCTGTGGTTTGGGTGGCATATTAGCGGCAGCCTTTCTGTCTTTGTACTCTTTCCTGCAAGAAATGAGAAGCACAGAATAAGTAATGCTTATTGAAGTCAGATTTCCTCATTAATTCAGTCAAATATTGAACCGGTGTGTATTAACCGTAAATCTGACGCATGCGCGCAATGGATGGACTTTTGATCCAAAAGGGAACAGGTGACAACACTTCAAAGGCTCTGTTTTTACCTCTGTGTAGCTTCGTGATAACAGCAGAATTTCTACTCATTGCTAAAAAATTTGAGCTGCATTGAATTGGGGTCGAATCCCTTGCAAATCATAATATTTGACACAGTTGTAGGAGCTACTTAGTGTTATACACATCTTAAAAACCTTGCGCTATATTTCTAAGTCGTAATTTTCAATTCGTTCCTATCTTATACATTTCTGTACTTTCTATATCATTTTGTGTACTTTCTAGTCTCTTGAAGAGGGCATTAGATTGAAGGTAATTTTCGCGCCAGAAAATTTACTCCAAATATCACGGGATGGCAACTGACTCATGGGAACTAATTACCTATTAGAGAGACCACGCTCGTTTGGCTACTGATTTCAAACAAAATAATCTTAACCCTTTACACCATAACATTAGTATTCATATTTCCGCACGGTTCTCTTTAAATTTGCTATGGTACTGACAAGGAGTATTTTTGATTGACAACAAGGGGTTTCTGAAATGAGTGATCATTTCCTTTATTCTCATAACGTTTCTGTTTGATTTAAGGCTGATATTGTGAGGAGAAATTAGAAGCCAGCCACTCTCAGGGGTTAAAGAGTTATTCATTTTTTAAAAACAGTTATTTCGCAGCATATAACTTACCATTTCCGTCCGATGAATTTCACAGTTCGCACACATAACCGGTAGACGAGAAAAACAGCAACCAAAAGAGAAACATTGACGACCAAACCAGCGGAGAAAGCGTAGACGCCATCTTGCCAGGAAACAAAATCAAAGCGATTTTGAATTTGTTTCACATGATCTGTTGGAAAAAAAACTAATGTCATGGATAGTGAACAAAGAAAAGTTTCCAAAAACTAGTAACCGCTTTTTTTCTTTGAATCGAATGTAATAATTGTGGTATGAAATTGTGCAGCTGCAGAAATAAAAAGAAATTGAGTCATCCTTTATAAATTGTATCGTATGGCCCGTGTAAAAGAAAATAGCTGATAATAGATAATAATGATAAATCCAGCTCAGCCGAAAGTGAGAAGTGAAATGATCTCTCTCTCTGCTGCCAGGCCAACTTGTGAAGTGGAAATTCAATTCTGAGCAGAGCTGACTTACCGTGTAAGAAACCAAAATATAAATCAACCGCAACATCAGTGATATAAGAGAAGACAGGCACAAATGGTTCAACAATCCACGTCACTCCGTAAATCATCATCTGGATCAGCTCAGCTGACTTATTTTGGACCATCTCGGCAAATAAATATGTCGCAGTTATGGTAAAATCCGCTAAAATCCATAAAATCCAAGCCAACCATTCCGTACAGTTCCATAACAATTTTCCAAGCCACCTCTTTGCTCCATTCCACGTCAAGTCCGAGAACCATTCGAACCAGGTGTATTGAAGTCCATACCATACTTTTCCAATCACTACCCTTGAGACCATAATGCATTTCTTCCAAATCCCTAAGGTCATTTCCAACGTACCGTCACGCACCTGGGTCATTACCGACACTGTAAAGTTCCACATCCGAGATATCAATCCAGGATTTGTAATCTCGAAAACCTCATGGTCAGAGCACGTCGTGTTTCTGAGATACTCAGGGACTTCCTTGCACTTGAAGATCTGACAATGATGATTTAGAGAAGTCATTGGCCATGTGAAATACGGAAAAGTAGTCCGGTTAGCTTAGTACTTTAAAACATAAAATATCAACGGAAAACGGAAGATAAAACGAACCATCAAATCTAATACCTTTGAATGTTTAGGTCTGATGTAGCCATACGCTTTGCTGTTAACTTCAATGAAATCCTTTTCGTAAATCAACTTCAGGTCAACATCCATGGAGGGAATTTGTATCTTAACCGCAATCTGTTGTTCAAGACAAAAAAACCTTCATATCGAAATGGCTGAAAATATTTTAACTCTGAAGATTTTTAAAAATGTATTCTATATGCTGCAAGCGCTAAAACATTGGTCCATGCAGCTGGATTTTCCTGGTTTCAATAACGACGCGCGCATCGCTGGTACCTATTTATACTTCTTGGTTTGTGAAAGACGCTGCAAGAGTTGTGTGTCTTATCCGCGAAACAAGGTTTCAAATTACAAATAGGATATTTTTTGGAACCGCATTTCTATGCAGCCAACAATAAGTATGCCTTAGAAATCTAAATTTCGGCAAACCTTGTTGTCCCATTTTGCAGTCATCATCATCATCTTGTGTTCGTTGAAATCATTCGGCTCTTGCCTCTCACTGACTCGAGTGAACATTTCTACGCAGAAAAAAAATAAGTAATTTGGTACAGTAGTGAATTGTATTAGTGTAGCGTAAAGTGACGAAGCGTATGTCAATGCAATGACTTGTTCATTAACACTAAAAAAAAGCAAAATATAAAAAAATAAATAAATAAATCTCTGCCGAAAATAAACATGTTTTATAAATTTCCATGCATTGTTAAAGCATGTTGAATTTCTTTCATTGTCGTGTACTTGCCGATTCTTTAAATTGACCAAGGCGCGTTCATTTTGAAAGAAACTTAAAAGGATTTAGCGCAACTTAACCTTTCGTAAAGCGCGCAAAACTAAGACATGAACTTAAAACCACGCGTGCAATAACCATAGGAACTAGAAACATTTGATCTGCGGAGTGATTTGAAGTATTTTTCATAAGAATGTGCTTTGCAAAGATTTCCAACCTCTTTACTAGACAGCAACGAAAACTAAGCGAATCCCTTCGAAACATTGTAAACCGGTTGACATGAAGAGCAGCAAGTTAAGCCGTTGTTCCTATTACTAAGTCCAAAGTCATAACCTGCAAAGCTTTAAGATAGAGAAAAATGTTTGTCAAAGGGAGAAAAAACCTTACCGTCCATATTAGCAATGTTTGTAGCGTTAGAAAACAACGATAAAAGCAAAGGCGCTATTATCGCAGTCACCCACTTCATCTCTGATTTGTCTCCAAACTTTTTTTTTCTCTCTCACGAAAAGCGCAACCTTGCTCTTGCCGCGAAAACGAAGTGAAGTAAAGATTGACGTTACAATAATTCTGTATGACGTAGGCCGGATGTCAACTGCGCGCGCGAGATGGTCGTTAAACTTGGTCCTACGCCCAGCTTTAGAGAGTTCTAGATCGGCAAGGAGATATAACATTCATATAGCTTTTCGATAAATAGCGGCCTGCTATGATTTTAGATCGGAAATTTTTTCAGATAATACTGATGGCCTGATTTATTGCTCACACGCGTACGAAAACCTTAGAAAGAAATTAAGAATCAATTAAGGTCGCAGCAAAGCAGTTTTTCCTTCTCTTTACTTTCCTTAATCCCAACCAGTTATTTTCTGTTGGTTCCCTACCTCTTTCTTTTCTTTCGCTCGCATAACATCTTCGCTTCAGGCTTACACAGTGACGGCCTGGAAGCAGGTGCACTCCCCGTCCTAGGCATTGCTTGTTGAGGGAACCTGTAGCAGCTACGGTGAGCGATGGTACATGCGCTTAGGATTCATTTGATATTGGTTTTTATTAAAAAACTGGACCACTGGATGATGCAATTCAAGAGTTTTCATTGGCTTACCCATCACGGGTTGTGAGCCATTATACCATTCTCTAAGCGTTAACTCAAAATTAAAGCGGAGCCAAAACATTTTCGAGGATACAATTTATCAATATTTTGGGGTGTTTTTAATGAAACAATTATTCCAACCGCGCTTTTTGGATATGAATAAAGGGGGTAAGTTTCTAAAGAAACTATGGTGCCGCGTCGGTGGGAGAGTATAACAGGGTAATTTAGTACTACCAGCTGAGTTGATAACGTAAATTGGCCACCGTAAAGAGTTTGAAAGCTGACGTTTCGAGCGTTAGCCCTTCGTCAGAGCGAGAATGAAGGACTAACGCTCGAAACGTCAGCTTTTAAACTCTGTATGGTGGCCAATTTACGTTATCAACTCGGTTGATAATACTAAATTACCTTGTTGTATATGGGCTGGATTATGACCAACTCGGCCTTACGAGACTCGTTGGCTATCAATCATTTCATATCCAAAGCACGCCCGTGGAATAATTGTTTAGAAGTCGTGCTCCATTGCCCAACCCGCCACCATAGTCTCCAACAACTGCGCGCAAAAAACTCGGCAAATCAAAACCATGAATATTTACTCTTCGTCTTCCCTGTAGAAAACATATTTTCTGTAACTTCATGGGACTTGAGATGGTAACTTCGATTACTGACAATTTAAACGATGTAAAAACTTGAAATACTTGTATGTATGGTCGCTTATGATGTAGGGTTTATTTTCTTCATCACGGTGGTCTATCAGTGCCAAAATATATCATGTGAAAGCTAAAACATCAAAGATCAGTTTATCATTATTTAATCATAAACAAAGCCAGAGTATTGAATCGTTTTGTCAATCAATGTATAGCTATTGTCAACTTTCAAACCACACACTGACGGCCATGATATAATTTTATGCACCTTTTTATTTCGGAAAACTTGGAAAATATTTGATACATCCACCAAGTTTCTTTTGCATGAAAAACTAGGCGTTAAAAAAAGAGCGATTTTAACTTCACTCCCTCAACGCATGGACAACCTACAGATTCATTCAATTCCTAAAGTTTCGAATAAATTATTAAGTCAAAGTGATTAACGCAGAGCGAATTTAAAGCAGTGTGGAATAAACGCAAAGAGATTGCATGAAACTGTCCTACAGCACTAAGTATAGATTGAGCATTACGTAACGATTTCCTCAAGGAAAAGAGAAACCCCGTTAATTTTCAGGACAAATGAGATTTAATGTCTCCCACGTTAGTTCAGGTGATCTCCAGGGAATTTGCATGCGGTTATGCCTCAGCGGTACCATGTAGATGCAAAAGTCCTCTATAGTCAGGGGATGTTAGTTGTGTTAAAAAAAAATTACCCTATCCCCCCTTGGGGCTCTGCAGTGTTCAAATGATCCTCCCTCATTGGCAGTTAATTTTCTGTACTCTCCCCTTTAACCCATTAACTCCCATGAGTGACCAAGACAGAATTTCTCCTTACAATATCAATACAATATCAAGCAGATAAGTGATGAGTGATAAATTGCGCATTTAGTTTCCTATGCTTGAGAAAGCTTGCCGCAAAAGTAATCGGAAATGTATCTTCATGTCTTGTTAGTTGTTTTTCTGCTGTTGTTTTACAGGGATGATCTCTATTTCCTCTTTCTTTCCCGGCTCGAAATGCGAGGAACACCAAAGCAATTTTGAAACTGAACATAAGAAAACCCATAAGAAAACGCAAACGAAACAGAACATAATTAATTATTTAACCGCCCTCTAAATAAAATATCTGTTTCTATCTGTTTCTTACATTACTTGAATAGGGGTCGTGAAATTTCATCTTTTGCTCGGAAAAGGGTGAAAAAAAATGTCATTCATGAATAATGAGTAGTTCTTAGCTGAAATTAAGGCTTTCAGTGTGCAGTATTACGTTTCATGTTTTGTATTAAGTTTTATTACATAGCAGAGTCCGCAATGCGCGCAGCAAGGCCCATATTTATTAAAAATGGTAAAATAAATATAACAATACTTTGTTTTTGAGCAGGTTAGCTCTCTCCCTTTTCATCATAGTCAAAGACTCGCACGAAAATGATGAGCATTTATTTCAAGATATCACCATCTCTGTTTATCTGACTTGACTGACTTGAAATATTTATTAATGAGAAAGCCGTGAAAACTCTTGCGTTTTACTCAAGAACATTGAAAATTTAGAAATACTCGCTGGCAGCTCTTGTTTCTGAGCTCCTATTGTTTTCTCGAATTCATTGGCTGAGTTCATCATTTGGCTGCAGCCGAATTTAAAACTAGCGAGAGTGTGTGTTTGGAACAACTAATTTGCCCTTAGAATCCCTTAAAGAATAGTTGGATATTTCACTCCGATCACTAAACATTGATTTAAGATAATCAGGGGTAATAGCGTTAAGTAATTTATGGTCCGTTGTTCTTTTTTAGAATTTTCGTCAAAGATCAAGTTTTTTCCACTCCCAAGTCTTACAAAAAGGTCATCAACGTTGGCGTCTTAGGAAGAAGAGGTCAAAATACGCACAGTACGATTCGGTAGTTTTTGTAATTTAGTTGCGAGAGTTTTATTGCAATTCCTCCGTAAGAACTTGAATGAGGTTGAACTAAAGCATGATAGATGCATAGGAGCGTTTCAAATGGGACAAAGGACCTACTTCGCCTGGAGATGCCAATGCCAGAGGTTTTATTTTTTTTTAGATGTTTCGATATCAGTATATTCCAAGGCAAATTTTTAGCTGCATATACACTAAGAGATCTTGTAAATGAAACTTGCTTTATAGAATTACTGTCAATAGCAAGACACAGGGGCCTATTAAAAGTATCCAACTTTCGCCTTGAAACTATCAACATGAACTCAGTCTTTGACTTATTAAGAGAGATGAATAAGGGGGTAAGTTTCTAAAGAAACTGTAGTCCTGCGTCGGTGGGAGAGTATTGCAGGTAATTTAGTATTAACAACTGAGTTGAAAACGTAAATTGGTCACCGTAAAGAGTTAAAAGGCTACGTTAGCCATTCGTCAGTCGCTCTGACAATAAATTCGTTTCTATTTCATGTAGCTTTGTTGTTATTGTTATTGTTGTTATATTTGTACCTAGATATTTGTATTACCCGTATTTATTTGTTTTTCAGTCGAATCACGTCTACACATCTTTACATCCAACTGCACGTCTACCCGCCAAATAGTTTCAATATGCATTCATTATCCGACGTTAAAGGTGTATTAATTATCTACAGGTGCGAATTTTTGGAAAGAACCACAAAGTAAAGTATAGAACGATCAAACCAATCCCGAACTACTTTCAACTTTCAAATTTGCCACACTTTCGGGATACAGTCTCTTAGAATCAACTTCTCCTAGAAAGGGCGTAATATCACGTTAATGGCGGGAATAGAGATTACTCTGATTTATTGACCATAAGAACGCAGCCGTCGCTTTCAACACAATCATACTATAAAGATAAACCGCATCGAACAACATTTAATGGAAGAAAACTCAAAAGCCACCACTTAAATTACATTTTCAATATCTCAAAATTGCATTTAACAGAATAACACAAAATCCAGGATTTTCACCGAGTCAACGGATTTTAAGATTCTTTTTTTTTTTTGTTTGTTTTTTTTTGGTTTTTTGGGTTTTTTTCATTTTTGAGGCAACAAAACAAAGTAAACATAATTGGCGACTACCAGTCGTCAATTCTCTTCTTTTTCTTGTGCTTTCGTTTCGGCTGCCAAATTGGTTTCTGTGGTTTGGGTGGCATATTAGCGGCGGCCTTTCTGTCTTTGTACTCTTTCCTGCAAGAAATGACAAGCATAGAATAAGGAATGCTTATTGAAGTCAGATTTCCTCATTGATTCAGTTAAATATTGAAACGGTGTCTATCAACCGTAAATCTGACGCATGCGCGCAATGGATGGACTTTTGATCCAAAAGGGAACAGGTGACAACAATTCAAAGGCTCTGTTTTTACCTCTGTGTAGCTTCTTGATAACGGTAGAATTTCTACTAATGGCTAAAAAATTTGGGCTGCATTTAATAGGGGTTGAATCCCTTGCAAATCATGATATTTGACACAGTTGTAGGAGCTACTTAGTGTTATACACATCTTAAATATCTTCCGCTACATTTCTAAGTCGTAATTTTCAATTCGTTTTTATCTTATACATTCCAGTACTTTCTGTATCATTTTGTGTACTTTCTAGTCTCTTGCAGACGGCATTAGATTGAAGGTAATTCTCGCGCCAGAAAATTTACTCCAAATATCACGGGATGGCAACTGACTCGTGGGAACTAATTACCTATTAGGGAGACCTCGCTCGTTTGGCTACTGATTTCAAACAAAATAATCTTAACCCTTTACACCATAACATTAGTATTCATATTTCCGCACGGTTCTCTTTAAATTTTCTATGGTACTGACAAGGAGTATTTTTGATTGACAATAAGGGGTTTCTAAAATGAGTGATCATTTCCTTTATTCTCATAACGTTTCTGTTTGATTTAAGGCTGATATTGTGAGGAGAAATTAGAAGCCAGCCACTCTCAGGGGTTAAAGAGTTATTCATTTTTTAAAAACAGTTATTTCGCAGCATATAACTTACCATTTCCGTCCGATGAATTTCACAGTTCGCACACATAACCGGTAAACGAGAAAAGCGACAACCAAAAGAGAAACATTGACGACTAAACCAGCGGAGAAAGCGTAGACACCATCTTGCCAGGAAACGAAATCAAAGCGAGTTTCAATTTGTTTCACATGATCTGTTGGAAAAAAAAACTAATGTCATAGACAGTGAACAAAGAAAAGTTTCCAAAATCTAGTAACCGCTCTTTTTCTTTGAATCGAATGTAATAATTGTGGTATGAAATTGTGAAGCTGCAGAAATAAAAAGAAATTGAGTCATCCTCTATAAATTGCATCGTATGGCCCGTGTAAAAGAAAATAGCTGATTATAGATAATAATGATAAATCCAGCTCAGCCGAAAGTGAGAAGTGAAATGATTTCTCTCTCTGCTGCCAGGCCAACTTGTGAAGAGAAAATTCAATTCTGAGCAGAGTTGACTTACCATGTAGGAAACCAAAATATAAATCAACTGCAACATCAGTGATATAAGACAAGACAGGCACAAATGGTTCAACGATCCACGTCACTCCGTAAATCATCATCTGGATAAGCTCAGCTGACTTATTTTGGACCATCTCGGAAAATAAATATGTCGCATTTTTGGTAAAATCCGCCAAGCACTGAAGTCCATTCCATAAAATCCAAGCTACCCATTCCGTACAGTTCCATAACAATTTTCCAACCCACCGCTTTTCTCCATTCCACGTCAAGTTTGAGAACCATTCAAATTTCTCCCGAGTCCAATTAACCGTTCCAATCCAGGTGTACTGAAGTCCATACCATACTTTTCCAATCACTACCCTTGAGACCATAATGCATTTCTTCCAAATCCCTGAGGTCATTTTCAACGTACTGTCATGCACCTGGGTCATTACCGACACTGTAAAGTTCCACATCCGAGATATCAATCCAGGATTTGTAATCTCGAAAACCTCATGGTCAGAGCACGTCGTGTTTCTGAGATACTAAGGAACTTCCTTGCACTTGAAGATCTGACAATGATGATTTAGAGAAGTCATTGGCCATGTGAAATACGGAAAAGTAGTCCGGTTAGCTTAGTACTTTAAAACATAAAAATATGAACGGTAAACGGAAGATAAAACGAACCATCAAATCTAATACCTTTGAATGTTTAGGTTTGGTGTAGCCATGCGCTTTGCTGTTAACTTCAATGGAATTCTTTTCGTAAATCAACTTCAGGTCAACATCCATGGAGGGAATTTGTATCTTAATCGCAATCTATTGTTCAAGACAAAAAAACCTTCATATCAAAATGGCTGCAAATGTTTTAACTCTGAAGATTTTTTTTAAATTTATTGTAAATGCTGCAAGAACTAAAAAATTGCTTCACGCAGCTGGATTCTCCTGGTTTCAATAACGACGCGCGAATCGCTGGTACCTATTTATACTTATTGGTTGGTGAAAGACGCTGCAAGAGTTGTGCGTCTTTTCCGCGAAACAAGGTTTCAAATTACAAATAGGATATTTTTCGGAACTGCATTTCTGTGCAGCCAACAATAAGTATGCCTTAAAAATCTAAATTTCGGCAAACCTTGTTGTTCCATTTTCCAGTCATGATCATCATCTTGTGTTCGTTGAAATCATTCGGCTCTTGCCTCTCACTGACTCGAGTAAACGTTTCTACGCATGAAAAAAATAAGTAATTTGGTACAATAGTGAATTGTATTAGTGTAGCGTAAAGTGACGTAGCGTATGTCCATGTAATGACTTGTATGGTAACATTAAAAAAAATAGCAAAATTAAAAAAAAAAAAACAAATAAATCTCTTCCGAAAATAAATATGTTTTAAAAATTTCCATGCATTGTTAAAGCATGTTGAATTTCTTTCATTGTCGTGCACTTGACGATTCTTTAAAATAATCAAGGCATGTTCATTTTGAAAGAAACTTGAAAGGATTTAGCGCAACTTTTAAGTTTAAAACCTTTTGTTAAGCGCGCAAAACTAAGAAATGAACTTAAAACCACGCGCGCAGTAACCATAGGAAGTAGAAACATTTGATCTACGGAAACTGATTTGAAGTATTTTTCATAGGAATGTGCTTTGCAAAAATTTCTAACCTCTTTACTCGACAGCAACGAAAACTAAGCGAATCCCTTCGAAACATTGTAAACCGGTTGACATGAAGAGCAGCAATTTAAGCCGTTGTTCCTATTACTAAGTCCAAAGTCTTTACCTGCAAGGCTTTAAGATAGAGAAAAATGTTTGTCAAAGGGAGAAAAAACCTTACCGTCCGGATTAGCACTGTTTGTAGCGTTAGAAAACAACGATAAGAGTGAAAGCGCTATTATCGCAGTCACCCACTTCATCTCTGATTTGTCTCCAAACTTTTTTTTTCTCTCTCTCACGAAAAGCGCAACCTTGCTCTTGCCGCGAAAACGAAGTGAAGTAAAGATTGACGTTACAATAATTCTGTATGACGTAGGCCGCATGTCAACTGCGCGCGCGAGATGGTCGTTAAACTTGGTCCTACGCCAGGCTTTAGAGATTTTTAGAGCGGCAACGAGATATAACATTCATATAGCTTTTCGATGAAAAGCGGCTTGCTATGATTTTAGATCGGAAATTTTTTCAGGTAATATTGATGGCCTGATTATCATTTATTGTTCACACGCGTAAGAAAACTTATGAGAGAAATTAAGAATTAATTAGGTCGCAGTAAAGCAGTTTTTCCTTCTCTTTACTTTCCTTAATCCCAACCAGTTATTTTCTGTTGGTTCCCTACCTCTTTCTTTTCTTTCGCTTGCATAACGTCTTCGCTTCAGGCTTACACAATGACGGCCTGGAAGCAGGTGCACTCCCTGTCCAAGGTATTGCTTGTTGAAGGAACCTGTAGCAGCTATGGTGAGCGATGGCACATGCGCTTACGATTCATTTAATGTTGGTTTCTATTTAAAAAAAAAACTGGACCACTGGAAGATGCAATTCAAGAGTTTTCATTGGCTTACCCATCATGGGTTGTGAGCCATTATACCATGCTCTAAGCGTTAACTCACAATTAAAGCGGAGCTAAAGCATTTTCGCTGAGGATACAATTTATCTATATTTTGGGGTGTTTTTAATGAA
The DNA here is from genome assembly GCF_964200805.1 of Pocillopora damicornis. Taxonomy (NCBI): domain Eukaryota; kingdom Metazoa; phylum Cnidaria; class Anthozoa; order Scleractinia; family Pocilloporidae; genus Pocillopora; species Pocillopora damicornis. The sequence goes on along the minus strand of NC_142674.1, from coordinate 7,406,077 downwards.
ACAATTATTCCATCCGCGCCTTTTGGATATGAATAAAGGGGGCAAGTTTCTAAAGAAACTGTGGCGTGTCGGTGGAAGAGTATAACAGGGTAATTTAGTGTTATCAACTGAGTTGATAACGTAAATTGGCCACCGTAAAGAGTTTGAAAGCTGACGTTTCGAGCGTGAGCCCTTCGTCAGAGCGAGAATGAAGGGCTAACGCTCGAAAAGTCAGCTTCTAAACTCTTTACGGTGGCCAATTTACGTTATCAACTCGGTTGATAATACTAAATTACCTTGTTGGATATGGGCTGGATTATGACCAACTCGGCCCTACGAGACTCGTTGGCTATCAATCATTTCATATCCAAAGCACGCTCGTGGAATAATTGTTTAGAAGTCGTGCTCCGTTGCCCAACCCGCCACCATAGCCTCCAACAACTGCGCGCAAAAAACTCGGCAAATCAAAACCATCAATATTTACTCTTCCTCTTCCCTGTAGAAAACATATTTTCTGTAACTTCATGGGACTTGAGATGGTAACTTCGATTTCTGACAATTTAAACGATCGAAAAACTTGAAATATTTGTATGTATGATCGCTTATGATATAGGTTTTATTTTCTTCATCACGGAGGTGGTCTATCAGTGCCAAAATATATCATGTGAAAGCTAAAACATCAAAGATCGGTTAATCATTATTTAATCATAAACAATGCTAGAGTATAGAATCGTTTTGTCAATCAATGTATAACGCGGCCAATCAAAACGACTTTATACTGCCAGAAACTATTTAAAAACACCTGCCTGTCGTATGAAACCTTCATTGTGTGAGTAAGCAACTTTAATCACTTTCTAGAATTTTAAAAGTTTACTGAGTCAGAAGTTAAAACTATCTGGACGAAATTTAACAATTCTTCGCCAACACGCTTCCACAAAATGGTAAGTGGTTATTTGAGCATTACATTTCAAAGACAGATTCGTTTGATGTTGTTTACAACGAAAAATCTTGCGGCAAGCGAAATTGTGATATCATTATGAAACACAGATCTGATGATTTCCATATGCGAACGTAACCATTTAACGTAGCTATTGTGAACGGTCGAACGATACACTGACGGCCATGATATAATTTCATGTACCTTTTCATTTCTAAAAACTTGGAAAATATTTGATACATCCACCAAGTTTCTTTTGCATGAAAAACTAGACGTTAAAAAAAAGAGCCATTTTAACTTTAATTTAATTTACTTTAATTTAATTCACTTTAATTTACACTTCAGAGTTAATTCTCTGTTTCACCATTCATTTTAACTTTACTCCCTCAAAGCATGGACTGCCTACAGATTCATTCAACTCCTAAAGTTTCAAATAAATTATTAAGTCAAAGTGATTAACGCAGAGAGAAATAAAGCAGTGTGGAAAAAAAGCAAAGAGATTGCATGAAACTGTCCTACAGCACTCTAGGAAAGAAAAAACACTGTTAATTTTCAGGACAAATGAGATTTAATGTCTCCCACGTTGGTTCGGGTGATCTCCAGGGGATTTGCATGCGGTTATGCCTCAGCGGCACCATGTAGATGCAAAAGTCCTCTATAGTCAGGGGATGTTGGTTGTGTTACAAAAAACTTACCCGATCCCCCCTTAGGGCTCTGCAGTATTCAAATGATCCTCCCTCATTGGCAGTTAATTTTCTGTACTCCCCCCCCTTTAACTCCCATGAGTGACCAAGACACTCTCCTTACAATATCAATACAATATCAAGCAGATAAGTGATTAGTGATAAATTGCGCATTTAGTTTTCTATGCTTGAGAAAGCTTGCCGCAAAAGTAATCAGAAATGTATCTTCATGTCTTTTTAATTGTTTTTCTGCTGTTGTTTTACAGGGATGATCTCTATTTCCTCTTTCTTCTTTCTCGAGGAACACCAAAGCAATTTTGAAACTGAACATAAGAAAACGCATTCCTATCAATAATTAATTTATTTAACCGCTCTCTAAATAAAATATCTGTTTCTCTCTGTTTCTTACATTACTTGAATAGGGGTCGTGAAATTTTATCTTTTGCTCGGAAAAAGGTAAAAAAATTGTCATTCATGAATAATGAGTAGTTCTTAGCTGAAATTAAGGCTTTTAGTGTGCAGTATTGCGTTTCATGTTTTGTATTAAGTTTTATTACATAGCAGAGTTCGCAGTGCGCGCAGCAAGGCCCATATTTATTAATAATGGTCTAATAAGCATGACAAAACATTGTTTTTCTCCCTTGTCATCATAGTCAAAGACTCGCACGAAAATGATGAGCATTCATTTCAAGATGTCACCATCTCTGTTTATCTGACTTGACTGACTTGAAATATTTATTAATGAGGAAGCCGTGAAAATTCCTGCTTTTTACTCAAGACCATTGAAAATTTAGAAATACTCGCTGGCGGCTCTTGTTTCTGAGCTCCTTTTGTTTTCTCGAATTCATGGGCTGAGTTCATCATTTCACTGCAGCCGGATTTAAAACTAGCGAGAGTGTGTGTTTGCCCCGAATTGGCTGGTACAATGTTCCAAAGCACCGCTTCATTATAGCTGAAGTTTGTTTTCAGGAGTTAGTACGGGGATGTGGAATAGCTAATTTTCCCTTAGAATCCCTTAAAGAATACTGTTAAATATTTCACTCCGATCAATAACCATAAATTGCAGATAACCAGGGGCAATACCATAAAGTAATTTATGGTCCGCAGTTTTTTTTTTTTAAATTTTCGTCAAAGATCAAGTTTTTCCCACTACCAAGTCTTCTAAAAAAAGATCATCAACGTTGGCATCGTAGGAAGAAGAGGTCAAAATACGCGCAGTGCGATTCTGCAGTTTTTTGTAATTTAGTTGCGAGAAATTTATTGCAATTCTCCCATAGGAACTTGAATGAGGTTGAACTAAAGGACGATAGATGCATAGGAGCGTTTCAAATTTCAATTTTCCAACACAACCTGACTATAAAGAGAAACCGCATCGAACAACTTTTAATGGAAGAAAACTCAAAAGCCACCACTTAAATCACATTTTCAATATCTCAAAACTGCATTTAAAAGAATAACACAAAATCCAGGATTTTCACCGAGTCAACAGATTTTAAGATTCTTTTTTTTTTTTTTAAGGCAAAAAAACAAAGTAAACATAATTGGCGACTACCAGTCGTCAATTCTCTTCTTTTTCTTGTGCTTTCGTTTCGGCTGCCAAATTGGTTTCTGTGGTTTGGGTGGCATATTAGCGGCAGCCTTTCTGTCTTTGTACTCTTTCCTGCAAGAAATGACAAGCATAGAATAAGTAAAGCTTATTGAAGTCAGATTTCCTCATTAATTCAGTTAAATATTTAACCATTGTCTATTAACCGTAAATCTGACGCATGCACGCAATGGATGGACTTTTGATCCAAAAGAGAACAGGTGACAACACTTCAAAGGCTCTGTTTTTACATCTGCGTAGCTTCGTGATAACAGCAGAATTTCTACTAATTGCTAAAAAATTTGAGCTGCATTGAATTGGGGTCGAATCCCTTGCAAATCATGATATTTGACACAGTTGAAGGAGCTACTTAGTGTTATACACATCTTAAAATCCTTGCGCTATATTTCTAAGTCGTAATTTTCAATTCATTTTTATCTTATACATTCCAGTACTTTCTATATCATTTTGTGTACTTTCTAGTCTCTTGCAGAGGGCATTAGATTGAAGGTAATTTTCGCGCCAGAAAATTTACTCCAAATATCACGGGATGGCAACTGACTCATGGGAACTAATTACCTATTAGAGAGACCCCGCTCGTTTGGCTACTGATTTCAAACAAAATAATCTTAACCCTTTACACCATAACATTAGTATTCATATTTCCGCACGGTTCTCTTTAAATTTGCTATGGTACTGACAAGGAGTATTTTTGATTGACAACAAGGGGTTTCTAAAATGAGTGATCATTTCCTTTATTCTCATAACGTTTCTGTTTGATTTAAGGCTGATATTGTGAGGAGAAATTAGAGGCCAGCCACTCTCAGGGGTTAAAGAGTTATTCATTTTTTAAAAACAGTTATTTCGCAGCATATAACTTACCATTTCCGTCCGATGAATTTCACAGTTCGCACACATAACCGGTAAACGAGGAAAGCAGCAACCAAAAGAGAAACATTGACGACCAAACCAGCGGAGAAAGCGTAGACGCCATCTTGCCAGGAAACGAAATCAAAGCGAGTTTCAATTTGTTTCACATGATCTGTTGGAAAAAAAAACTAATGTCATGGATAGTGAAGAAAAAAAAGTTTCCAAAAACTAGTAACCGCTCTTTTTCTTTGAATCGAATGTAATAATCGTGGTATGAAATTGTGCAGCTGCAGAAATAAAAAGAAATTGAGTCATCCTCTATAAATTGCATCGTATGGCCCGTGTAAAAGAAAATAGCTGATTATAGATAATAATGATAAATCCAGCTCAGCCGAAAGTGAAAAGTGAAATGATCTCTCTCTTTGCTGTCAGGCCAACTTGTGAAGTGGAAATTCAATTCTGAGCAGAGTTGACTTACCATGTAGGAAACCAAAATATAAATCAACTGCAACATCAGTGATATAAAAGAAGACAGGCACAAATGGTTCAACAATCCACGTCACTCCGTAAATCATCATCTGGATCAGCTCAACTGACTTATTTTGGACCATCTCGGCAAATAAATATGTCGCAGTTATGGTAAAATCCGCTAAAATCCATAAAATCCAAGCCAACCATTCCGTACAGTTCCATAACAATTTTCCAAGCCACCGCTTTGCTCCATTCCACGTCAAGTCTGAGAACCATTCGAATTTCTTCCGAGTCCAATTAACCGTTCCAATCCAGGTGTACTTAAGTCCATACCATACTTTTCCAATCACTACCCTTGAGACCATAATGCATTTCTTCCAAATCCCTGAGGTCATTTCCAACGTACCGTCACGCACCTGGGTCATTACCGACATTGTAAAGTTCCACATCCGAGATATCAATGCAGGAGTTGTAATCTCGAAAACCTCATGGTCAGAGCACGTCGTGTTTCTGAGATACTCAGGGATTTCCTTGCACTTGAAGATCTGACAATGATGATTTAGAGAAGTCATTGGCCATGTGAAATACGGAAAAGTAGTCCGGTTAGCTTAGTACTTTAAAACATAAAATATCAACGGAAAACGGAAGATAAAACGAACCATCAAATCTAATACCTTTGAATGTTTAGGTCTGATGTAGCCATACGCTTTGCTGTTAACTTCAATGAAATCCTTTTCGTAAATCAACTTCAGGTCAACATCCATGGAGGGAATTTGTATCTTAACCGCAATCTGTTGTTCAAGACAAAAAAACCTTCATATCGAAATGGCTGAAAATATTTTAACTCTGAAGATTTTTAAAAATTTATTCTAAATACTGCAAGTGCTAAAACATTGGTCCATGCAGCTGGATTTTCCTGGTTTCAATAACGACGCGCGAATCGCTGGTACCTATTTATACTTCCTGGTTTGTGAAAGACGCTGCAAGAGTTGTGCGTCTTATCCGCGAAACAAGGTTTCAAATTACAAATAGGATATTTTTTGGAACCGCATTTCTGTGCAGCCAACAATAAGTATGCCTTAGAAATCTAAATTTCGGCAAACCTTGTTGTCCCATTTTGCAGTCATCATCATCATCTTGTGTTCGTTGAAATCATTCGGCTCTTGCCTCTCACTGACTCGAGTAAACATTTCTACGCAGAAAAAAAATAAGTAATTTGGTACAGTAGTGAATTGTATTAGTGTAGCGTAAAGTGACGAAGCGTATGTCAATGCAATGACTTGTTCATTAACACTAAAAAAAAGCAAAATATAAAAAAATAAATAAATAAATCTCTGCCGAAAATAAACATGTTTTATAAATTTCCATGCATTGTTAAAGCATGTTGAATTTCTTTCATTGTCGTGTACTTGCCGATTCTTTAAATTGACCAAGGCGCGTTCATTTTGAAAGAAACTTAAAAGGATTTAGCGCAACTTAACCTTTCGTAAAGCGCGCAAAACTAAGACATGAACTTAAAACCACGCGTGCAATAACCATAGGAACTAGAAACATTTGATCTGCGGAGTGATTTAAAGTATTTTTCATAAGAATGTGCTTTGCAAAGATTTCCAACCTCTTTACTAGACAGCAACGAAAACTAAGCGAATCCCTTCGAAACATTGTAAACCGGTTGACATGAAGAGCAGCAAGTTAAGCCGTTGTTCCTATTACTAAGTCCAAAGTCATAACCTGCAAAGCTTTAAGATAGAGAAAAATGTTTGTCAAAGGGAGAAAAAACCTTACCGTCCATATTAGCAATGTTTGTAGCATTAGAAAACAACGATAAAAGCGAAAGCGCTATTATCGCAGTCACCCACTTCATCTCTGATTTGTCTCCAAACTTTTTTTTTCTCTCTCACGAAAAGCGCAACCTTGCTCTTGCCGCGAAAACGAAGTGAAGTAAAGATTGACGTTACAATAATTCTGTATGACGTAGGCCGGATGTCAACTGCGCGCGCGAGATGGTCGTTAAACTTGGTCCTACGCCCGGCTTTAGAGAGTTCTAGATCGGCAAGGAGATATAACATTCATATAGCTTTTCGATAAATAGCGGCCTGCTATGATTTTAGATCGGAAATTTTTTCAGGTAATACTGATGGCCTGATTTATTGTTCACACGCGTACGAAAACCTTAGAAAGAAATTAAGAATCAATTAAGGTCGCAGCAAAGCAGTCTTTCCTTCTCTTTACTTTCCTTAATCCCAACCAGTTATTTTCTGTTCGTTCCCTACCTCTTTCTTTTCTTTCGCTCGCATAACGTCTTCGCTTCAGGCTTACACAGTGACGGCCTGGAAGCAGGTGCACTCCCCGTCCTAGGCATTGCTTGTTGAGGGAACCTGTAGCAGCTACGGTGAGTGATGGTACATGCGCTTAGTATTCATTTGATATTGGTTTTTATTAAAAAACTGGACCACTGGATGATGCAATTCAAGAGTTTTCATTGGCTTACCCATCACGGGTTGTGAGCCATTATACCATTCTCTAAGCGTTAACTCAAAATTAAAGCGGAGCCAAAACATTTTCGAGGATACAATTTATCTATATTTTGGGGTGTTTTTAATGAAACAATTATTCCACCCGCGCTTTTTGGATATGAATAAAGGGGGTAAGTTTCTAAAGAAACTATGGTGCCGCGTCGGTGGGAGAGTATAACAGGGTAATTTAGTACTACCAGCTGAGTTGATAACGTAAATTGGCCACCGTAAAGAGTTTGAAAGCTGACGTTTCGAGCGTTAGCCCTTCGTCAGAGCGAGAATGAAGGACTAACGCTCGAAACGTCAGCTTTTAAACTCTGTATGGTGGCCAATTTACGTTATCAACTCGGTTGATAACACTAAATTACCTTGTTGTATATGGGCTGGATTATGACCAACTCGGCCTTACGAGACTCGTTGGCTATCAATCATTTCATATCCAAAGCACGCTCGTGGAATAATTGTTTAGAAGTCGTGCTCCATTGCCCAACCCGCCACCATAGTCTCCAACAACTGCGCGCAAAAAACTCGGCAAATCAAAACCATGAATATTTACTTTTCGTCTTCCCTGTAGAAAACATATTTTCTGTAACTTCATGGGACTTGAGATGGTAACTTCGATTTCTGACAATTTAAACGATCTAAAAACTTGAAATATTTGTATGTATGGTCGCTTATGATGTAAGGTTTATTTTCTTCATCACGAAGGTGGTCTATCAGTGCCAAAATATATCATGTGAAAGCTAAAACATCAAAGATCAGTTTATCATTATTTAATCATAAACAAAGCCAGAGTATTGAATCGTTTTGTCAATCAATGTATAGCTATTGTCAACTTTCAAACCACACACTGACGGCCATGATATAATTTTATGCACCTTTTCATTTCGGAAAACTTGGAAAATATTTGATACATCCACCAAGTTTCTTTTGCATGAAAAACTAGGCGTTAAAAAAAGAGCGATTTTAACTTTACTCCCTCAACGCATGGACCACCTACAGATTCATTCAATTCCTAAAGTTTCGAATAAATTATTAAGTCAAAGTGATTAACGCAGAGCGAATTTAAAGCAGTGTGGAATAAACGCAAAGAGATTGCATGAAACTGTCCTACAGCACTAAGTATAGATTGAGCATTATGTAAAGATTTCCTCAAGGAAAAGAGAAACACCGTTAATTTTCAGGACAAATGAGATTTAATGTCTCCCACGTTAGTTCAGGTGATCTCCAGGGAATTTGCATGCGGTTATGCCTCAGCGGCACCATGTAGATGCAAAAGTCCTCTATAGTCAGGGGATGTTGGTTGTGTTATAAAAAATTTACCCGATCCCCCCTTAGGGCTCTGCAGTATTCAAATGATCCTTCCTCATTGGCAGTTAATTTTCTGTACTCCTCCCTTTAACTCTTTAACTCTCATGAGTGACCAAGACAGAATTGCACTTTACAATATCAATACAATATCAAACAGATAAGTGATGAGTGATAAATTGCGCATTTAGTTTCCTATGCTTGAGAAAGCTTGCCGCAAAAGTAATCAGAAATGTATCTTCATTTCTTGTTAGTTGTTCTTCTGCTGTCGTTTTTACAGGGATGATCTCTATTTCCTCTTTCTTTCTCGGCTCCAAATGCGAGGAACACCAAAGCAATTTTGGAACTGAACATAAGAAAACGCACTCCTATCAATAAGTAATTTACTCAACCGCCCTCTAAATAAAATATCTGTTTCTATCTGTTTCTTACATTACTTGAATAGGGGTCGTGAACTTTCATCTTTTCTCGGAAAAGGGTAAGAGTGTGTGTTTGCCCTTAAATTGGCTGATAAAATGTTCCAAAGCACCGCTTCATTACAGCTGAAGTTTGTTTTTGAGACCTAGTGCAGGGTAGTGGAACAGCTAACTTGCCCTAAGAATCCCTTAAAAAATAGTTAGATATTTCATTCCGATGAATAAACATTAATTTCAGATAATCAAGGGCAATACAATTAAGTAATTTATGGTCCGTTGATTTTTTTCAGAATTTTCGTCAAAGATCAAGTTTTTCCCACTCTCGAGTCTTACAAAAAGATCATTAACGTTGGCATCTTAGGAAGAAGAGGTCAAAATACGCGCAGTGCGATTCTGTAGTTTTTGTAATTTAGTTGCGAGAGATTTATTGCAATTCCTCCATAAGAACTTGACTGAGGTTGAACTAAAGCATGATAGATGCATAGGAGCGTTTCAAATGGGACAAAGGACCTACTTCGCCTGGAGATGCCCGAATGCCAGAGGCAACTTCTTTTTAGATATTTCGATATCAGTATATTCCGAGGTAAATTTTTATCTGTATATACGCCAAGAAATCTTCTAAATGAAACTTGCTTTATAGCGCTCTACCAACCGAGCTAACAAGCCAACTGGGAGCTGGTCATGATGTTGGTTCCAAATAAACCCGTCAAGTGATGAATAAACGGTTAAGAATATTAAAAACAGTTGGTTTGTTAGCTCAGTTGGTAGAGCGCTGCACCGGTATCGCAGAGGTCATGGGTTCAAATCCCGTACAGGCCTGAATTTTTTTCAGGCCTTGTTTTCACCACTGCCCAAGTAGTGCACATTACTGCGAGGATCACTTTCATTCACGTCTTTATCCGCAGTTCAAATATATGACTTCCATATATTCTTAACCGTTTGTTGTTATTGTTATTGTTGTTATATTTGTACCTAGATATTTGTATTACCCGTATTTGTTTGTTTTTTTCAGTCGAAACACGTCTACACATCTTTGCATCCAACTGCACGTATACCCGGCAAATGGTTTCAATATGCATTCATTATCCGACGTTAAACGTGTAGTATTTATCTACAGGTGCGAATTTCTGGAAAAAACCACAAAGCAAAGTATAGAACGATCATACCAATCCCGAACTACTTTCAACCCCGAATTAAAATTTGCCACACTTTCGGAATACAATCTTTTAGCTTCAACTTCTCCTGGAAAGGGCGTAATTTCACGTTAATGGCAGGAATAGAGATTACTCTGATTTATTGACCATAAGAACGCAGCCCTCGCTTTCATTACAACCAGACTATAAAGATAAACCGCATCGAACAACTTTTAATGGAAGAAAACTCAAAAGCCACCACTTAAATTACATTTTCAATATCTCAAAACTGCATTTAACAGAATAACTCAAACTCCAGGATTTTTACCGAGTCAACAGATTTTAAGATTCTCTTTTTTTTTTTTAAGGCAACAAAACAAAGTAAACATAATTGGCGACTACCAGTCGTCAATTCTCTTCTTTTTCTTGTGCTTTCGTTTCGGCTGCCAAATTGGTTTCTGTGGTTTGGGTGGCATATTAGCGGCAGCCTTTCTGTCTTTGTACTCTTTCCTACAAGATATGACAAGCATAGAATAAGTAATGCTTATTGAAGTCAGATTT
>NC_142674.1:6643118-6678118 GCF_964200805.1 Pocillopora damicornis | reverse complement strand
CATGCTCCAACTTCTATTTTATATCCTCCATTCTCCACCCTTTATCATCCATCCTTCATGCTTCATTCCCCAACCTTCATCCTCCATCTTCTATTTTTCATGCTCCAACTTCTATTTTATATCCTCCATTCTCAACCCTTTATCCTCCATCCTTCATTCTTCATTCCCCAACCTTCATCCTCCATCCTCTATTTTTCATGCTCCAACTTCTATTTTATATCCTCCATTCTCCACCCTTTATCCTCCGTCCTTCATGCTTCATTCCCCAACCTTCATCCTCCATCTTCTATTTTTCATGCTCCAACTTCTATTTTATATCCTCCATTCTCCCCCCGTTATCCTCCATCCTTCATGCTTCATTCCCCAACCTTCATCCTCCATCTTCTATTTTTCATGCTCCAACTACTATTTTATATCCTCCATTCTCAACCCTTTATCCTCCATCCTTCATGCTTCATTCCCCAACCTTCATCCTCCATCTTCTATTTTTCATGCTCCAACTTCTATTTTATATCCTCCATTCTCAACCCTTTATCCTCCGTCCTTCATGCTTCATTCCCCAACCTTCATCCTCTATCTTCTATTTTTCATGCTCCAACTACTATTTTACATCCTCCATTCTCAACCCTTTATCCTCCATCCTTCATGCTTCATTCCCCAACCTTCATCCTCCATCTTCTATTTTTCATGCTCCAACTACTATTTTATATCCTCCATTCTCAACCCTTTATCCTCCGTCCTTCATGCTTCATTCCCCAACCTTCATCCTCCATCTTCTATTTTTCATGCTCCAACTTCTATTTTATATCCTCCATTCTCAACCCTTTATCCTCCGTCCCTCATGCTTCATTCCCCAACCTTCATCCTCCATCTTCTATTTTTCATGCTCCAACTTCTATTTTATATCCTCCATTCTCCACCCTTTATCCTCCGTCCTTCATGCTTCATTCCCCAACCTTCATCCTCCATCTTCTATTTTTCATGCTCCAACTTCTATTTTATATCCTCCATTCTCCACCCTTTATCCTCCGTCCTTCATGCTTCATTCCCCAACCTTCATCCTCCATCTTCTATTTTTCATGCTCCAACTTCTATTTTATATCCTACATTCTCAACCCTTTATCCTCCGTCCTTCATGCTTCATTCCCCAACCTTCATCCTCCATCCTCTATTTTTCATGCTCCAACTTCTATTTTATATCCTCCATTCTCCACCCTTTATCCTCCGTCCTTCATGCTTCATTCCCCAACCTTCATCCTCCATCTTCTATTTTTCATGCTCCAACTTCTATTTTATATCCTCCATTCTCCACCCTTTATCCTCCGTCCTTCATGCTTCATTCCCCAACCTTCATCCTCCATCTTCTATTTTTCATGCTCCAACTTCTATTTTATATCCTCCATTCTCAACCCTTTATCCTCCGTCCTTCATGCTTCATTCCCCAACCTTCATCCTCCATCTTCTATTTTTCATGCTCCAACTACTATTTTATATCCTCCATTCTCAACCCTTTATCCTCCATCCTTCATGCTTCATTCCCCAACCTTCATCCTCCATCTTCTATTTTTCATGCTCCAACTACTATTTTATATCCTCCATTCTCAACCCTTTATCCTCCGTCCTTCATGCTTCATTCCCCAACCTTCATCCTCCATCTTCTATTTTTCATGCTCCAACTTCTACTTTATATCCTCCATTCTCCACCCTTTATCCTCCGTCCTTCATGCTTCATTCCCCAACCTTCATCCTCCATCTTCTATTTTTCATGCTCCAACTTCTATTTTATATCCTCCATTCTCCACCCTTTATCCTCCGTCCTTCATGCTTCATTACCTAACCTTCATCCTCCATCCTCTATTTTTCATGCTCCAACTTCTATTTTATATCCTCCATTCTCCACCCTTTATCCTCCGTCCTTCATGCTTCATTCCCCAACCTTCATCCTCCATCTTCTATTTTTCATGCTCCAACTTCTATTTTATATCCTCCATTCTCCACCCTTTATCCTCCATCCTTCATGCTTCATTCCCCAACCTTCATCCTCCATCCTCTATTTTTCATGCTCCAACTTCAATTTTATATCCTCCATTCTCAATCCTTTATCTTCCGTCCTTCATGCTTCATTCCCCAGCCTTCATCATCCATCTTCCATCCCCCGTTATTCATACCCCATCTTCCATTCTCTTTTCTTCATTCTCAATCCTTTATCTTCCGTCCTTCATGCTTCATTCGCCAGCCTTCATGCTCTATCTTTCATCATCCTTCATCCTCACATCTCCGTTTTCCATCCTTTATCCTTTATCAATTTACCTCTACTCTCCATTTCCGTGGATACATTATCCGCCGTCCATCCTTCTTTCTCAATATGCAATAACTTCATATTATAATTCCTTTATCAGGTTTCTTCTTCGCTACGAGAATTTTCTACGCAAGGTGGATTGCCGAGTGACTCTTCCTTACTGGGACTGGAGTTTGTTCGCTAAAGGTGTTTGGCGAACAGGCATAGACGACATCTGGTCCAACAAGCCTTGGGGACTGGGAGGAAATGGTCGGAAGAAAAAATCTCACAGAGCTGGATGCGTTAAAACCGGGCGTTTCAGTCAACGTAAATGGCGGTTGACACCCTCGGCTAAAAGAGGATGCCTAAGGAGAAAGTTCTCAGGTACAGTTTACATAATGACTGCAATCCCTTTCGATTGGCTCCTGTATTCTTTTCGCCGAGCACAGGCCTGAAGCCCAAACTTTAAACAAAATCTCGCTCGTTCGTTCAAACCATGTTCTTCAAAGACTAAAGGTAGACTTAAGGTGACCCTGAAAACCAGATCTTACGTAGAGTTTCCAGTTGACAGTTCAAAATCGCGAAAGCTTCGCCCGGTTTCAAGTTTTTTCCTGATAGTAGAGATAGGGTGGTATGTCTAAAACTCCATAACAGGTATTTATTTCTTAATTTTTTTACCTGACAGCTCCAGCCCCAGATATTATTGCCCTTCATTTGACAAAAGCACATCGTCCACGTGAGTTCACTGAGTTTGAGCTTAACGTGCGTGCTAACCTCCATGATGCCTTCCACTGCGAAATTGGAGGAACAATGTGCGCTCATAACTCTGCAAACGCACCGGAGTTCTTCTTACATCACGCATTCATCGACAAGATTTGGGCGGACTGGCAGGCAAAGAGTAATGATCACATGGAGACTTACTTTACAACTGTTCCCAGATACGTCCGAATGGAGGGGAACGATTTCCACCCGAGCGATTACATAGATACGTTTAACCTGCCCCACCCTAATGTAGACAGAACTGATGACTACATTTGTGTTATGTATCAAGATGCAGCTCATCCGCTTTACAAAGAGATTACTCAGCGCCTCGAGAAGCTCAGCACACGTGAAGTAAGGACAATTCCCCGACTTTACTTCAAACCGGCAACCACAAGACAGCTACGACGTCTTGGAGTGAAGAGGAAAGAACGGAGACACGCGAGAAAGCTTCTTAATAAGGAACTTGAACCTAGGAAAAGAATCCGCAAGAGTCAGTTACGCAAAGAGTACGATAAGCTTCTAGGTTTTAAACTTGACGACATTCCTTTCCGATATACATCCAGGGATTTGCCAACGAGGAACACAAGTCTCACATATGATCGCTGGCTAGCTAGATCTCTAAACGCAGCTGAAATGTCATCCGAAGGTCTTGAGTTCTTCCGGCGTGCAAACATTTCCAATGCCATGGTGTAACTAAATACCGAAAACCCAAACCCTCCCTGGCCCCTTAAGTGATCATCATCAAATTTCTCCTCACAACATCAGCCTATTCACGAGAAGGATTCTTGAGAATGAAGGAAATGATCCCCAAAGGAAATTAACCCCAAAGTTGTTACAGTTGCTTTTATGATAAAATATATACGGACCGTTGAGGATGACCATTAAAAACTGGGTATAGGGTATGGGATTTAGCTGAACTTGTACTTACATTCTAATATGATTCCGAGATGAAGCTATTAGAGTTGTTTTGCTGGAATTTTTTGTCCAGCATTACTCCCGTAACTATTTAGTACTGCGCTCTGAGTTTCAGAACATTATTACAGTCTAATAATGACGAGTTGATGTGACGTAAGTAAATAAAATTTATTGTCTTGAACTTGCGTTTTTGCAATGATATAGCATAGCCTATCAAAACTGTAGGCAAAGGTCTGATGGTTTATTCACGACCATTTTCTTCTGTTGGTTCTCCTTCTCTGATAGTTGATAAAAGATACGAGAAGCGAGATACTTGGGCAACGAGTGCGATAGCTAAAGTCCCCTCAACAGCGTACACTCTTTAAATCCCCCGTCACTTCTGTTTTTTCGTTTATGTGTGGGATGAAAATCAATGAGAAAATCAATGAGAAAATCAATAGCAGTTCTGTAAACGGACTAACATTTTAGCTGTAAAAATGGAAATAATCAGAGCTAGAAAATTACGGCGAAAACCTGAAAAAACTGTTTCGTTTTGCTAACTGCCCGTATCAATGAACTTTTCTTGCTGACAGTAATCAGCCTCATCAGCATTTGCATGTACACATGTAATCACGATTACTTCGATCTCGTGAACTAGATCCGGTTTTCTTGATTCCCGTCATGAAAAAACGAGCGTAGCCTGGGATAATAAACTACTTTGTGTTAAACCCTTCGTCACCCCGGCCTTAGAATCTGGTTAGTGCTAAATTCTCTTCATCTTTCAACTAAATAACAATTCTTTTTTTCCAAGAGAGGTTACATGATGATCATCTCTCTCTCTCCAAAACATGCACACTTGTGCGTGTCGCTACTAGGACTTTCTTAAATCATCGTCGTCGGCGCGTTTTTGACAGACTAATCATCTTTAATATTGGTTTTCCGCAAGATAAAGTGACTTATCACATAACCAAGCTAAAAAACCCATTACTGAAGATCGCTCAAAGATAAGAATCATCGAACGAGTGTGAAACAGACCAAGAAAAAACTACTAAACACTCACGAATACATTGAAAACAAAAAGAATCGAAATAATATGAGCCTGAGGTGGCAATCGAATTCTTTTTGAATGCTTTTCCACCTGAGTTTGGTATCCTTCTAGGTGGCCCCAGATTTTATCCTGAAAACCGTCTAACACGCTTATGTCTAAAATATCTTCTTTAATATGAGGAGGTCAGTTTAAATCCCAAACTTTTTTTTCAGGGGGAGAGGGAGAAGATGGAGCCTTGAACGTTTATAGCCAGGATGGCCTCATATACAGAATTTCAATGACGTCTGAACTAAAATCGATTGCTTTTTCTTTTGCCTTGTCACGTATATTTTAAATCCTTTTCCAAAGTGGGTATATCCTCAACATTTTGTTTATACTTTTTAAGAAAGTACGACTATATCTAAAGATTCCTCAAAAGAAGAGGATTTGTGTTTTGTTTTTTGTTTGTTTGTTTTTTCTGTGCATACATCTTAGCAGAGGTTTCATTTAATTCCTTTCTTTGCCATTTTTCGCTCCAAGCTTAGCTGCATGTTAATCAAAAAATTGAAATCTCACTAGAACGCTTTTTTATTTTTTTGCAGTTGTTTAATGAGACTCTGAAACCTTGAGACATCAAAAAGTTTCCCAAGTTGATCAAAACCCATACAATAGAGATACTCATCTGAACAAAAGAAGAGCAAATATAATGACATGTAAAACGATCATGCTCGAAATTAAATGAAATTACCTTCACTTTCAACTGTTCTGTGAAGCGCATACTTGTCTTTTTTCCTCCTGCAAACAAGCAACTTCCGTTGTAAAGTTCATTTTAAATATAACAATTTTGCAAGAAGAGTTTTTGCCTCATGTTACTTTGAATGTTTTCAGGATTAAAAAATGATTCTATGGTACAAGAATCTGATATCTACCATGGTTCAAAAATTAAAATGATATTTGTAAAAATGAATTCTTAATCACATCTTCTCCAGCTTGACAGTTAGCCACGAAAGAGTTTTATCTGTCAGGTCCATTCGCCCACAACTGACAAGTTCCTGAGGTTTTCAATTTGATTTCTGAGAGCAGCATTTGCTGACCCACTTGATAACCATTTACAATCATTATCCACCTCCCGTGCTGATCCGCGTTTCGTATTTCCCGCAAATTAATCGACACGATGAAAATTGAGTATTTGTCGATAAAGTTATCATAGAAGGGAATCTTCCTGGGTATCTTTCAAATAAATAAATAACGAGGAAAATGTACAGAAAGATAAAATCGTGATGCGACCCGCTATGTCTGATCATGATTTTGAAATCTGAACGTCAAGTCGTTGGAATGGAGATACCACAAACTAAGATAGTTATGTTTGACTAGCACGCTGGAGGTTTCGGCTCTTTCCAAGGCAATACATATTTTAAGGAAATTAAATTTTCAGTGTTTCAATGAACCGAGTTGCAATTTCTGTTCTATTTGTGTAAAATTTGAGCTTCTGCCATAAATAAGCAATTATTTATTTAAAGAAGGCTTTCCATTGGCTACAACATGTAATTCAGAGTTCGTCCGACACCCGCTAGGCTAATGAAGTATAATTTTCAAGAACGCCAATTAAATGAATTGTAAAATTAATTAAATTATTCATGTTCGGCGAGCTGAAAGGACAAGAGAGAAGAATAAATTATAAATTATGTTTAATATGAACCCTAGTCTCTGCTGGCGTAAAGGATAAAAAGGATAAAAGGCTAAACCGATTTGGAACATAAACTTCTAACAGAAACAGAACTGAGTGATATTGATATCAAACAAGAAAGAGTCAGAAGTCAATCGAAGCAATGCGTGAGTATGTTTGGTACAATTTGTAGCAGGACTGGTTAAATTCACAGAGGTAAATTCGTTCGTTAGTTTCCACATTAAAAAAACGACCGGGGTACTCGGTAAAAAAAAATGTGAATCGAGTCGGAAAAAATTGTCATTTTGGCAGACAAAACAAAGGCTTAAGGCTGCCTGATCCTTCTTCAAACAATCTTTTTGAATTCCTGCCTCAGCAAAGACATGTCGACAAACAGCGAAACCTCAAAGTAATTGTTTGTATCCAACTCAGTACCTTGATAAATTCACCTTCCCATCTTTGAATTAATTTCATGCTCAAGTCTACGTAGACGTAAAAATTCTTCCTGGCGCCTGAATCTCAAAGAGCGGAGTCTAGTAGACAAATTTCGCGCTGATTATGGAAACGACGGTTTTTAAAGGTTGATGCGTCGTACGCGAAATCAAGTTACCACTCGGTTCTTGTATAACCTTAAGTTTCTTTGTTTGTTTTTTTTTTCGCTACCTTAAAAGCCTATTTCTACATAAATAAAACGAAAAATTAGTTAATCTCTCGGAAAGTTCCAGAGTAATTTTAATAGATAAGTTTTGCTGCATAACGTAGTTTCGAGGCCATAAATAATGTTAACGTCGTTTACTTTGTTTAGTGTATCGGCTGCAGTTTACATATACTTGTACACTTCCTGTTGGGGCAGCCACTCAGTAACAGACCGCACGTACTTAGGTTGGTAATTATTTGTAAAAGTTCCTATGTTGGTTTTGTACTGTAAAGAAGATACGGCGGTCATTTGCTGTATTGAATAAAAAAAAGCAAATCGATAAAATATTGCTCATATCCTATGGACATTCGGTGAGTGCCTTTTTTGTAACAAAGATTGGGTATTGGAGTGTCCGGACTCATCGTTATTGAAAAAAGTTGTTGCTCATAGAGAATATCAAGTGAAAACCATGATGGTTTATAACTCGTTTTTGTGATCTCATTTTTGTTTTTGTCTTGTGAGGTTCCATTTTGATAATTTCATTCAGTCCTTGACGTCAGAATAAGACACATTCGATCGATCACCAGCTTTCAGATACTTGTATTAAATTACAGTCTATAAGCTATTGGTTATTCCGTTCACGTTTCAGTAACAAACAGCTGGAGAGTTTCAAACGTTCTTCAGTACTTGTGACGACCAAGTGTTAAATACGGTGGTAGAGAGGACTAAACAGAGATACATTTTAACTGAAGTAGACATCCAAATATTAACCAAAAGCGAAAAAAGAAAGGCAGGTAAATCTTATGTTAGTTAAATGAGAATATGTCCACGTGCGTAGAAAAAAAAAATAGAGAATTCCGTAGGTTCCTTTTTGAATTTCCTGCGTAAGAAACGACTGTTTAAAATATCTTCTCATACCTATTTTTTGACGGGAGTACTAAGTGACATTAAATCATTTTTTCTTTTTTTCTTGATATACGGAGGAGAAGCTTTTTTCTAAAAAAAGGTCTGTCTGATTTTTTTTTTTTTTTAATGGTTATCGCCATTTCTCTACGCGGTTTTGTAAACAACTTAAATGATTCTTCAGTTTCTTTTTTTTTTTCGTTTGCCTCATAATGGTCGGTTTTTTCACAAAGGTTTTGAACATTATACTGTAAGGTAACACTACAGACATGTAACAATTTACGATTAAGCTCTAAAAATGATCCTGGCATGATATAGCATATCTACTTAGTGCATGCTAAGAAACATTGCGTTTCTCAAAGCTAAAAAGCTATTGATGGCCTATTAAAACAAAAAAGTAACTTGATTTATGATGAATTCGCATCGAAAAAAAGGATGGAGAAATTGTCATAACTCATGACCACAATAATCTTCAGAAAACGCGTTTAACATCCCACGCTGATCCCACGCCCACACGATCACGATGTCACATTTATGACAATTATATGTTGTTACGATCACGCAAACTTTATCATAGTACGAACAATGTTAGAGATAGAACTGAGCTTTGATAATTTTTTTGAACAAAAGCAGACGTGGTTTGATTTTTGTCGCTATAAATGCATTGCCGTTGGTAATGTCACTTTAAGCTGGTCGTTCGCAAGTCTTTAACGAAAATTAGTTACTGAATACCTCCTAAAATAATAAATAATGATTAAAGAAAAAAATTAAGATACTGTAATTTATCTTCTTTACAGAAATCGTATTCAAACCATTTTAGATGTCAAAGTGATGCGGGTCATCTCCCTTTTGTGAAGAAAATTATTCATGAAGGTGAATTCACGTTCTCCTGAAAAGATCGTATAGAGCGAATTTAAACTAAACGCCCGCTGTGAAAGTCGAACAGGGAATCAAAATGAAATTACATATCAGTGATACTAAGATGCTACGTTATCCGGGGTAATTGAAAGGCTTAAAAATAGATCTACCACAATGTATCTCTGAATATACTTTCTTGAAATAGGAAAATAGGGAAACCGTTTTAGGGTTTTGAAAAGGATTGGGTTTACAGTATCTCGAAATTTGCATTGGAGGCAACGCAGGTGTCTTGTTATCTTATATAGGGCACCTCTACACCTTTTTGCCTCTAAGCGGTTCTAATCCAAGAGTTTAAATTACGGATCTTGGTGAAGCTCTCATTAATTTGGACGAGGGTAGCTATATCATAGTCATATACCATCAAAATCTTGAGTTGTTTGTATCTTTGATCATTTTGTTATCGAAATTGTTGAAATCAATGTTTTGAAACTTATTATCCGGCGACAGCAACTACTTCAAGGTAGACAGTCCTGTCTCCTTTTTTTTCCTTTTTTACACAAGAACAAATGGAGTCTCTTTTCTTTCCTATTTTTTTTCCTTTTTTTTAATTGTTAGAGAAAGTTAAAATCTTATTTCGATAAAATAAAATTCAGCAAATGAAAAATAACCCTCAGAGCATTTCATCAATATTTTGGCACAAAATGATAAAACCCATATCGAATAACTTTCTGGTAAACATTACAAACCAATCAAGCTTATTTTCTTGTCATCTTCACAGCGGCGGCGTTAGTGTCACACGTAGAAGAAAGATTTCAGATGGTAACTGATAGAAAAAGAAAAGTAAAAACAAAATTAAAAAATAAAAAATATGAAAAACTGACTGAAAGATCAGAAACTCTTCCCCATCAACAAAAACTGCCAATTTTAATTTAAAAGTACGTCTTCAGATATGGCTAAATATTGTAATCAATTACCTAATGCTCTCTTGTTTACAGTTTACGGCCTTGGCCAAGGAGATACTTACCATAGTATCTTTCGACAAAAGTAAATAAAATTGTTTGTTTGGTTTTATTTATTTGGTGTTAAAAAGCCTTTTTAAGGGAGCTACACTAAATGTGTGTATGTATTGATTAGTACCTGTAAAGACTCAGTGAAACGAAAACTGACTGCCAGAAATGACACCATAGTTTTACCTTACGGGCTTAAGTTGGCGGCACTTTTAAAAACTTAGGTAAAAGCTTTTAAGATTATCACTTAGAACTAAACAATAATTCCGACAAACTACGTCAGTCTGTTTGTCTGTCTAATTTATACCGAAGAAGATTGATGGATTTAAAGAGGTGTTAAATTTCCATCAGGAGCTTGAATGTAAGAAATTTTTACAAACTACGTAATACTGATGTAGTGATGTAGTCTCTAACTCGGTGTAGTCTGTTGCGTAAAGAGACCCAAATATACTATCAATGCGCGCATATTAGCATAATTCTGCTCACTAGCAATGCCACTTCTTTTTTTTTTTTTTTTTTTTCTTTTTCATTTGCCTTCGCATAAGATCCATGTCGACGGAAAACCGCTTGCCATTACGGGGTCTTCAAGAAAGATCGGCATCCGAAATGTACCTTTTTAAACCTTCAACGCCGTAAGTTGAAGCACTTTGCGGCTACCTTTTATGGATATTTTGTTCTATATATTGGTTAAACTCGATTGATAGCCAATTAAAATACGACAACCCCTTTGGCTTAAAGATTGAAGAACTTCCCCCCAAAAATTCGCTTCATTTGATTGTTTTATACCGCTGCCACATGCAACTAAAACAGTTCTTGCGTATGTTCTGAAAATGGCAACTTTGAAATTTGTCATAAGCTGAGAAATCTTCCTTGCAACGAGAAAGGTAGCTCAAGTTTCGTTCAATTCAGGCAAGGAAAAATATCTTAATTTTTTTTCCGGTATTTTCCCTTCATGATATTTCTATGGTGTCTAGCTTAAGTAGTTTATAAAGCTCTAAGTTGCCGATGTGGTCTTTGTAAGACCTCACTATCAATTTTAGGTCCACGGTTACATGCCTATAAATGTATCTTAACCGTCGAGATATTTTTCGTTGCTTCACTGACCGATTTAAGTGGTTGAGGGAAGCATTCAAGGAGGGTCTGAATTTTTTTTTTCTCAGCAATGAATTCAAATTAGTTCATTTGTAATTCATTCAAATTTAGTTTTTTTTCCTCGCCTATTCGCTTTTCTTGCATAAGACATTTTGTCGTTCTTCTTTTTATCGATTCTAGCAAAAACATTTGTTTTCGTATCAAGATCTGTCATCCACGTATTTGGGGAGCCTAATTTCGATAGTCAAAGCAAAGCTGTATCGTCTATCATAAATCTTCAAGTTTATTTAAAAAATTTCGGTGGTTCTTTTCGAAAAGCAGTTGACTACGAGATCTATTTTCCGCAGAACTAGGTTTCTTGGTATACCTATTTCGTTAATTCAATTGATATTCTTAGCTGGCTTTAAATTCATTCAGTGAATGGTGAACTTTCTAGAAGACAATAGATCCATTTCTTTCGTTAAAAAAAATACATTAATAAATAAAATCGTGTGGGATATCGGAAAAACATGAAAATGTTTTCTTGTAATGAAAAAAAGAAAGCCATTGTCTTCCGGAATATGGGCAAATTTTATCAAACTTTTGATTAACACTTCCTCATTAACAACAGGTCCTGCGGTCTAAACTAAGAATCATGTTATACAATGACATTTGCTCGCTTTACTTTATAACCAAATGAGATGTTTTATAATACGTTAAGCGCAGCATGAAGTCTTTTATTTCACTTTTAATGTCAGGAAATGATTGCCGTTCTTACCTTTTCTTCAAAGGTAGTTTTAAAACCACATTATGAGAACTACAGGTGGTCTATTTTATAGCGGCGATTGGTGTGATTAGACTTAGTTAGCTTTGCAGATGTTCTTAAGGTAACAAACAACGCCTACAGAGTTGCGTGACAACGAATTAGAAAAATCTCGCAGTTTTTTTTTTGTTTTGTTTTGGGGAAGAGAGGGGAAAGTTACAGGGGGCAGTTTCGGTACTTGTTTTGGGTACCTTAAATTTATGCCTACCTATAATTTTCTTCTAAATCTCTTGTATCCTCTGGACATTGAGGAAATCTCACATCGCTTCTAAAGTCAAATAATGCACCAGAAAAATTTTGTCATCGGTAATTTCTTTGTTGTTATTTACATTTTTTTTTTCAATTCTAGAATTAAAGTTTTTCTATTGTCAGTCACAGCTAAGCTGAAACGTTTCTTCTTTCGTGAATTAGGGTTACAGTCAAATTTTATTGCTTTTAATATTTTATCTTCAAAGGGAGGAATTGTAAATTGTTTTCTACCAACTTCAACCGATACAAAATGCATTAAGATATGAACTAATCAATGTACTTTACAGGTTACTCTGCGCTTAAAGCTAACCAAACTAATGGCTCATAGCAGAGCACGCTTTTCCTCTTCAAAGCCACAGAAAAACAAAACCTAATTTGACGGTAGATTTATACTAGTATAAGAGTCATGCTCAAGAAGAACGCGGCCAAATGCATCAGTATAAGACGGAAAGACTGCCTCCAACTGCATTGTATTGTATTTTGATATGTTAAAATATTTTAAAAAAAAAATGTCCATTAAAGGGAGGAGAAACCTCCTTCTCAATATGGCTAGACATTATGGCTAACTAAGTCATCAAATTAGTATACAATTGTCACCCTAGCTTCCTCCCAATTTCAAAAGGAACAAATCCATGGGTTTATCTTGGGAAATTTTGTAACCAGTAGCCTCAAGCACTCAAATGTACATCGCACATTCTATATAACTAAGGGATCCTTCGCGTTCTGAATCGTAAGTATGAATGGTAAACGGTCGTTTATTTGACTAGTGATCCTATGAAGAGCTAACGCAAAATTTTACTGCTACTCAAGATAAAGAACAGATCATACTATATTTTCTATCAATTTTTGTCCATGAAGTTTGCCATTAATCGATTTTAAATCAGTTTACAATTCTAACATGGCGTTTGGTTTATTACGCCGGTAAACTCATCGATAGAGAATTTTTAGGACGCAAACAACTTTACTCGAGAAAAATCCGAATCGAGAGGGAAAGTTAACACGTCTAAAACTCTCACTCCTGTCTAAACCCTTTCATTCCTATAATCTAATTGGTAATTCTCCTAACTGTCTACCATTCAAATCTTATGATGTGGGTTCGGAGAAATTGGTACTGGATCAATTGAAAATCCCCTAATTGATATTTTTCGTTATTCTCATCACTTGTCTGCCTGACATTGCATTGAAATTGTAAGGAGAAATACCGTCTTGGTCATTCACAGGAGTAAAAGTTTACAGGTTATGGACTATAATATTCATATGAAATTTCAATTACCTAATCAACAACAAGGCGCCTTCCTCACTGTTCAGTACTAGTGTTGTATTGTTCATACTTTTTAATTATTCCCAGTTATTTTTCACTAGTTACATTCCTCACATTTGACTTTTCAGTTGACTTTTCAAAGAAAACTGTATCACCCGCCTATATAACTTATAAAAAGAACAAAATTCGTCGCGTGCAAGAAAGAATCATCGAGATAAAAGCGATACTTGAGCTCCCAGATGAGCGCCTTGTGGTAATTTCCTTTAATGTTTGAGTTTCCAGATGAGCGCCATGTGGTCACGTATTACGTCATACACTTTGAGCCATTATATCCAAACAATGGATTTTTCATTTCAAAGTTCCTTGGGGCCTATGTTGTTGTGAGGTTCCCTAGGGGTACAGCTCACTGGAAAGTTCCTTGGGGCTTTTGTTGCCGCAAGGTTCCCCAGGCAAACAGCTTTGCAAGATACGAAGTATAGGCGAAAAAGCGTGATAGTTTAAGATTCGATCAGTCGATGTTTAAGAGTTTGCTCTTCTTTCCGAACCCAAACATGGGATTAATGAGGAGTGTGGCACCTTCTCGACGTGTCTGTTTTCTGATAATACAAACATGAGTTTTAAAGAGAATTAATTGAAAAATGTGTGGGATAACTTCAAGAGCACGTGGTTGAAATATGCCATCGAATTTAAGTGGCTATCGTTTGAATTGCAGCTAGCATAAAACGTACCTCAACGCTTGAGCGTACTTAAGGTTACTTCCCACCTTCGCGAGTGTCCTTCTGGAAAAAATTCGTACCCGCGCTAGTTTTACTAAAATCCTAGCAAACTATATGTCAGAAGAGCACTTAGTTTACAATAAAAATATAATTTAAGCGACTTTACTTTTAAGGAAGTGTCAGGAGCCGGTAAGGCGTGAAACGACCGAAGATTCTTCTATTGAATTTATCGGGCAGCGGATGCCACAACACGAGTAAAATGGCTGAACAGTTTTATCCACAAGTCATCAATCAACAAAAGTGTGGCAGGCTTTTTCGATATTCTGATTGGTAGTCTAGATATCGGCATCTAAAGTTGGAGTAGTTAAACTAACGCACGCTACAAAGTAACTTTATAAGTCGTCATTATAAGCCCAAGCTTTCGGTTCTTTGAGAGGTTTATTCGGCGTAGCCTACAGTTTGATGGACAAGTATGCAGTTCCTGTACATTATCCACCCCTCCAACCCTCCATTTGTATAGGTAACAACATGACTACGAGTGCAACTTGTAGTCTTTGAAAAATTTATAAGCACTTATTTACACCGAATTGCATGAGAAATTATTTCTTTACTTGTTAACAATTTACATAAAAAACGCATCACAGAAATTCAAGACGGATGATGTTTTTGCAGCGCGCGCGTGCTGTTTGTAATTTGCATTTGTTTTTAACTTTCCATTCGTGTTACATAAAAAATGCACTTATTTCAAATTGAAGAATTGAAACAGTCGTGTTCTAGAGGCTTCCGTAATATAAAGCGCGACCTGGTGCCTTCCGTGAAACAGGACGCATTTGATATTGCTTATACCTGCAGAAAACTAAAACTTGAGCATGTGCAAAACATTAGCTAGCTCCGGCTAATGGTTTCATTCTTCGGATGAAATACAAACGACGATATTTGTCCCGTCCTCCTTGCAGTAAATAGAATCTCGCACAAATTAAATGTTGAGAATCTTAACGGATATGGCTTCGCAGATTTTGACAGGTGTTTAATGGTGACGATTTCATGGCAAAGATAACCATCGTATTTAAGGCCAAAACCTATTTCCCGTTTTATGAAAGAATGATGAGTTTATTCTTCAATCGGTAACAGCCTTTTCACGTAATTGGTTCGGAAAGAAGAAAAACGTTTGTTCAGGCAGAGGCCAAGTTCGTCAATTTCTAGCAAGAATGACGCCATTTTGTCTGGATTACGCACATAATTTGGCGAAAACGCCGACACATACACGGCCACAAGATGTCAAAGTATTTTTCCTTCTATAAAATATAAATTATTGCGTACAATATAAGTTACATATGGATCCGTGACTTGGAAACTCAAAATGGCCCTCGGGTTCAAAAAATGCCTTAATGGATTTGATATAGTGTTCAAATGAACAATGCAAATAGCTTTTAGAGAGATTAATATCAAGGGAATTTACAAATGACTGTTTCGGTCACCTGCTGTATTATGATAACCTCGGTGTTTTGAAGTTTTGTCGAAAAAAAAGATTAAGTGAAGCTGGTTAGTAGGTGGGTTAGCATTAAATTTGTCGTTGCTGGAACATTTTAGGGATATTTTTAAAATATTTATGTAGCTTTCTCGTTTTCTTTAAAAGATCGGATCTGGGCAAACGAATTATATCCGTGAAGAAGATTCGTGAAGAAGATTGAAGAGAAACTCAAAAGCTGGAGAGTAAAAGGTACGAAAAATCTTTCATATACCTTACCGCGCTTTGAAAAAATCGTAGAAGGCTTGAAGTGAGGTTTTCGTAGAACTCAAAAAAATTATAACATTGGTTAGTTAACGTAGGAGTATAAGGATGTCTCAAAACGATTAGTACAGCGTCCGCAGGATCTTGAACACCAACCTATCTTTACATCAGCTATGCAAATTATGCAAAGGCGATTAGGGAGAGGGATAAAACTTCTGAGATTTTCCAGTTCAGCACAAGTCAAGTTCTGGCTTTCAAAGATTATTACAAAAAATGGTAATAAAATTATGTTACAGGTAAGTCCGAACTATTTGACAAGAGCAAGTTCAAGTAGCGTTAAGACAATGAAGATGTGGCAACAGCAACAACAACAAAAACGTGATATTTCTTTACGGCATTGTAACAACGAAATGATTACCATTTTTTCGAAATTGCAAAGATGCATATGGGGTTTCTCTTTCATGACGTGCCAATGAAGCCGTACACAGTTTCTAGAAGGAAAGGCTATATCATAGAAAGAAAGACCTTTGAGAATCAACTAGAACACAACACACTTTCTAGATCGTCCATTCGAAGTTTTTCTTTGCCTGTTCCAATTTTCTTGGCCGGGTATTGCTTCCTTTCCCGTGTACAGTTGAAGTAAGGAATGTTAAGTATATCGAGGAACCCAGAAATCGTAAACTAGTTCTAAATTGGACTTACTTACTTACTTACTCTGCCCGCGTTGCCACACTTACTAAGCTCGAATTTCTTCATCGCGTAGAAGTAAAAATGTATGTTTAGACATAAAAAATATTTATAATATACATGCACCAATATCTGCTTAAAACCGCTCGATATATCATCAAATATTTGCTTTGGCAAAAAATCAAGTTATGATTAAATTTCATTCAAGCTGAATTGGAGGTCTTGTTTTTTAAATAACAACTTTATACCGAAACGTCACTTTATTCCGTGCTTTCTAATAATTAAGATTTACAGTATAAGAACTTAACATGTATCAGTAGATGAAGATATTACTTACACCAAAGTCAGTGATGCATAAATGTCAGTGTCTCGTTTATGTGAATCGTGCATTATTTATCACTTCATGACAACTTGGCCTTGGACACGAAAAATCCACACATCTGTTCACACATCGCCTGTCAACTCTGCTAAGAGGGAAGTTCGTGTATTTTTTCAAGATGTGTTTGGTTGTAAGTGAAATTTACACGACAATATTTTTTGCTCCTGGTGTGAGGCAATTAACTGAAACGAGGCTTGTTACTATAAGAAAAATGTATACGTCTGATTTAGCTTGCTGCAATTTACCTGAAAGCAAACAAGATTCCTGCCTGTTTCCCTGGTGTCATAATTTCATTAAATCATTAGCCATAGTCACGGAAGAGAAATTGTGATTCGTTACTTTTAAATGTGGTTTTGTCTTTCCGAAGAAATTTAGTGGGACATTCAACGCGTGCTGCAAGAAATAGCTTTCGTAAATAAGATTGCATTACAAAAAGAAGAACAGGTTTGAATGTTTCGTGGAACCTACACGCAGTAGGTTAAATTAACGACATTAAGACTTAGTGGTCCCATTTCTTTAAATTCTTATCTCGGATGCTTTCAAAATAGCATTTACAGGACAAACACAAAAAGGTATACCAGTTTTTTTACAGTTTCTCTACAGGAACGGAATTCTTTCTTTCATATTCGTCGATAGCTTTTATGAAGAGAGCTGTAACAAACCGAGATTGAACCAAAAAGTGATTCAAAAGGTTTGCCTGACTCTGATTGACCAAGTAAATTAGTTCATGTTGAATAAATTATGCTGAGTCACTCGAGAAGTTCATCCCAGATAAACAAGATTGTACTGATAACCTTAATTACTTCAACACCTTGACCTTGTCAACATCTCGGACATTAAGCTGTCTTAAAATTCACTTGATATGGGGAGAAACTGTTGCGTTATGAGCGAACAATACTATACCTCATTTATCGAATTGAATTAAATATTAATACCTTTCAACCGTGATTTTTTTTTTTAAATTCGTGATGGTTCATCAATGCGTCCTACATCCTCGGCATATTAAACCTTTGTACTGTTTTCTTCGATGAAGAGGGGTAGGGTGGGTAGGGAATGTTGAAGAAAGTTACGTCTAGCATGAAGCCTGTAAATACTCAGAACACTGGCCTGCTTATGGAGAGGAAATCGACCCACGAATATTTTCAAGATGAGAAACGAAGCTGTAGGTTTTATTTGTGAAAAGAAATAATGGAGATGGACATTCCTTATTATTATAGATCACACCACACTTGACGGACCCTTTAATGCTTCTTACGTACTCTGGGGTGCAGAGGTTGTCGGAACATCAAAGCACATTACGTGGGGAAATGGGAAGTGGGGGGTAAACGGTTAGGGTTGGGGCAAAATGACACTTCCATGGAAGATTGATGAAGAAAAAGAAATTTAGCGACATATGCATGCTTCTATGGCCAATCCTCAGACCTTTTAACCGAGATTCCAACTGTTTACGTTGTTTGTAATTCTCTGTATTAGCGCACGGCCTCAAAATCATCTCAACGGGTTTTCCATCAAAAGGATAAAAACGCTAGATCCCATCAAGGTGAGGCGCAAGATAAGCTAGTGGCTAATTTAGAATAAAATGACCACTCACGAAACGTTAGGAAAAGAAGATTTATGATTTCTAAACTGAAAATTTGACGATGGAAGCTCTCGACAACATTGGATGAAATAGGCCGTCCCAAATGATCTCCAGGACCTGATCACCTGTAGGAAAAACGAAAACCGAGGAAAGCGCGGTGAGCGGTAATCATGTATTCGAGAGTATTGTACTTATTTATAGAATTATCTTAACATTGCCAGAAGGTTTCCTAATCTCGTTTTCATGCGGTTCAGCCCGTTATGGTTGTTAAGTGACAGAAACGCCGTAGTGCTTCCTTTTTTAGGCGAAGGCGCACGTTTCATACTAACCAGTTTCAAAACAATTACATAAGGAAAGCCTGTTTGATACTCCAAATGCGGTATGTATTATCTTTGAAAATCAAACAATAGGAAGTTCTTAAAGGCTATTAGAAGTTAACGTTCGTTTCGGTTTGGGATATGGGAAAACCGCAGAACGAGATTATATTCTCGAATGCAATCCCGAGTAGAACTCGGCGAAGAAAAGAACGCATTGATCCGTCTCATTAGAACAGACTTTAAGTTGCAAATCGTCAAACAGTGAACATAGCAGCGCAACATCACGCCGGTGTTCGACGAAGTAAGGCTTAATCGAAATAACAGCAAGTTAGAAGGAACTTAGAGCCCTCTTCAGGTATGATATGATTATTCATATAGGAAAACCACGAAAGTACTAACCATATGCGTCCATTTAATGCATAATACCTAATGATACCAAAATGTAATGTAACGTATTAAAAACAGCCAGGAAAAAAAACACGATGTTACCACAAAAGTAGCATAGAAAACAAACAAACGCTGATTAGAAGTTGCAGCGGAACTGAAATTAAGTTCTGCGAGGGTGTTGATGCCCTTTGAGTTATCATGCTGAAAGCTATTCAACAGCACTTGGTCTACTTAGCCTCTTACGATTTGTAATCGTTAACTCCTGCTTTGCTTCCTTAGGAAAAAAAATCCGCTCCGCAATTTATTGTTTCCTTCCGCTCCAGACATTCGTAAGAGATTTAGATTGAGCCAACAAGATACGATAATTCTCCTGCCCCCGGCTAAATAACCCGGGTGAAGATAATACCTGTTATTTATTTATCAATGTCGTTTTTCGGCGGAGAATATGGTAGAAAATGAAAGAAAAATTTATTTTACTGTCATCTAGGACTAATTCATACGCAGCTTGTATGCATTTGTGAGCTCATCCATCAAGAACTCAGATGTTAGTAAGTTGCCCCGTGAGGAAATTTACACGGTAGATAACGTAATAAAACAGGTATGATGCAACAAATCACCGGTTAACAGAGGGTCTGAATGGGGTTAACCGTTAGCTTTTAAACAGCGAAAACATTGAGCCGTTTGCCGCAAAATTTGACGAATTTCAACCGTTGGTCATAAGAAAAGTTAACCGTAAAATTTTTTAATCTAATCATAATGGCAAGAAATGAAGCGTTAGCCGCAAAATGGCCAAAATTTCAACCGTTAGCCGTAAAAAGCCATCGCCTCGTCGAGAACCTCATAAACGGGTTCTCCAAGACAACCAATGTCACTGAAAAGATAAAAATAAGAAAAGTGTCTTCAGACTTATGGTGCGTTCCTTTGGGATAATCTGGATCAGGATTTCTGATCTGTGGCGTTCCTTTCGACCAAATCCATTTTCAGATCAGTGATTTATCAAATCCACTCTGGACAGGGTTTTATCGGATCACTGATCTGCGCGATTTGAAGACGGATTATTGGATCATTGATCCAACCCGTTCCTTTGGGCGAAGGATCTGAAATTTATCATTTTGCCCAGCGGTGCTCAATTTCAAACAGGTAGGTACCTAATATGACCGGAAAGATTGTTGGCAATCGCTTCACAAATTCTGTGATAAACACGAAATACACTCAATTTTGTAATGTTAAATCACGAGATCGGCCACTGATCGCAGGCATTCAGGGTTCCCAAGTATCCATATCGTAATCAATACTTGCTTCTGTAAGTCAATGGTATGTCTTCCCCCATTCCTTTGTCCATGAGGCAGACCTGGGCAAGTAAGTAACAGGTGTTCCAGACGGCTGACTGTAGTTCTTGAAATTCGAAAATGACTTCAAAAATCTTTAAAGGGTTTAATACGTTCGAAATAATTCTCAATGCGGACATGGTTCTGCCTCTCCCTTATCAAAAGAACAATAGAAATTCTTCATCTTCACAACTACTTGCCTCTTTTACTATGGAATCATCTGAAAGTTCCTCTATTAACGAAACAACAGCTGCTTTATACGCGACTGCCATTTTTTTTTTCGTTTTTAAATTTAGCGCGCGATTCCGCTGACGCACTCTACAATTTCGCGCCTGCTGTCCATTATTATGTATTATATATTACCATCATGGTAATTGATCCGATGAACTAATGCTCCGTTCCTTTGATGTACCGTGATCTTTGTGATCTTGGATCACAATTCTTAATCCGGATCCTGTCAAAGGAACGCCCTTTTAGATTTTCCTTCCCAAATCCGCCTACAACAATCATTTGTTCCCGTTTTAGTCTGGAATATTTGTTGTCGACGCAACACAATCAACAGGTATTTAGAACATTGCCTATGTAAGCAGGACTTGCGATGCTTTTCAGCACTGGTTGTTAACACTCAGTTTTGAAATTTAACAAGTCTGTTCATGAACCGGATTTGTGTATACTTCGAAGCTACGGAATCCTTACCTTACGCGCACGGAGCACCAAGCCTTCCTCTAATGATTGAGCTATTATTATCTTTGTATGATTGTTCGTTTTGTTTTGTTTAGCTTCGTTTTTTCTATTTAATCTTGTTTTGTCTGTTATCGGCTCTCTTAGACAGATAGACAGGGCTACAAATACGCAAACATTTTAAATGATAATCACGAGATAAATTATCAAAAGTGTGTGTTGAAGATCTTCACATTTGAATAATCACGTTGATATTTATTTCATCGCCTGTTTCGAAGAGAGACTTTTTTCCTTCCCTCTGAAGCGTACAGCTATAAGAAAAAAGAGGTTCGGTCCCTGAAATTTCTCAAAGATCATTTCACACTGAAAAATTCTGACTGCCGGGCACTTAGTCTTCTTGGGACCGTGTCCAGTTGCCATGCATTTAGTCATAGCGTTTTCGAAAAGCTCCGTTTTCAAATTGTTTTCTGTTGCACTTACCGCCAATGAATTGACCGGATGATGAAATTCTGTCGACGGCTGGTTTCACTGGAAAGCATCACTCTAAACATCTCTCATTCTATTTATTTATTTGAACATCAAATTACTGTATGAATCTTGTTAGAACGCTAACAGACTAAGTCTTCTGGTCAGGTGAAGTGTAGTGTAGAGTAGTGTAACTCCTTGCAGTTAGCCTGGAGACACAGTCATTTCTAATTCAAAATGTGGTGTGATTTGCGTATACTTCGAAGCTACGGAATCCTTACCTTACGCGCACGGAGCATCAAGCCTTCCTCTTATGATTTGGCTATTATCATCTTTGTATGATTGTTCGTTTTGTTTTGTTTAGCTTCGTTTTTTCTTTTTAATCTTGTTTTGTCCGTTATCGGCTCTCTTAGACGGATAGACAGGGCTACAAATACGCAAACATTTTAAATGATAATCAAGAGATTAATTATCGAAAGTGTTTGTTGTCAAGCAAACAGCTAACCCTCTGCCATTAAGAACAAATTTACCTCGGCGAACGAAATGTTCAAATTTAAATAATCATGTAGATCTTGATTTCATCTTCATGTCAG
The DNA here is from genome assembly GCF_964200805.1 of Pocillopora damicornis. Taxonomy (NCBI): domain Eukaryota; kingdom Metazoa; phylum Cnidaria; class Anthozoa; order Scleractinia; family Pocilloporidae; genus Pocillopora; species Pocillopora damicornis. The sequence continues at coordinate 6,655,818 of NC_142674.1, read as the reverse complement.
GCAAACAGCTTAACTTCTGCCATTAAGAAAAAATATGTCTCATTCGATGAAGATCTTCACATTTGAATAATCACGTTGATATTTATTTCATCGCCTGTTTAGAAGAGAGACATTATTCTTTTCCTCTGAAGCGTTCAGCTATAAGAAAAAAAAGGTTCGGTCCCTGAAATTTCTCGAAGATCACTTCTATATTAAAAATAATTGTTGCATTTACCGCCGATAAATTGACCGGATGATGAAATTCTGTCGACGGCTGGTTTCACCGGGAAGCATTACTCTAAACATCTCTCATTCTATTTATTTATTTGAACATCAAATCACTGTATAAATGTTGGTAGAACGCTAACAAACTAAGTCTTCAGGTCAGTTGAAGTGTAGCATAATATACTTGCAATAAGCCTGGAGACACACTCATTTCTAATTCAAAATGTGATAGTCATTTCTATGAGACATCAAATATAGTTTATTTTTAGAATTACTGCATTGCGTATCTGTCATATTTATTTCCCCTGCGAAACACCGTTGTTTGATTCAAAGATAATGTTCTTACAGCGTATGATGAAAACAAGAGTTACTCAGTGATAATCTAAGAATTACTGCTATGTGTGAGGTCATCCTTGCATCTACTAAATTTGCGTGATACACTACCTCCGAGGGAAAGCTTGACAATGAGATTCATAGACAGCTGGCTGTGAAAGTACCGTTTTGATGGCAAAGACTTGAAGGGCGTCTATTAAGTCAATTTTTAAAATATATTTTTGCGCAGATAATTGATCTCTCCCTCGCAGACCGTCACGACGAATAAGGTTCGCTCCATGTGATACCATCCCATCTCCGATCTCAAATATGAAAAGCGGTAGTGCAAGCTCACATTCCAAAAATAGGAAATTTCCTGATAAAATTAGAAAAGAACTAGACGAGGATATAGTTCTCCGTGAAAGGCCAAGAGGGACAGTACAAATGCAAATTAAAAATTACGAGAATTTTCTATTTGATTGAAGAATACAGCTGTTTCTAGTTGGCGTAAACTTTTCCTAAATTGTTTTCATCACAATTTGATGTTTAGACACACTAAAGAGACACAATACCGTTTGCAGGCGTATTATTTTTCTTGGAGCTATTATTATTTTGGCAAAGCATACACCTTAGGTAGAGGAAATTATTCATTGCATTTATTAGATAAACCTAGTGAACCAATATTAGCCTGATTCTATAACGCGGTTTTCAATTTAGTCTTCCTTTTTTTCATTAATTCAGCCTGGCGCTTGGAAAAAAACGTGATAAACTACCAAATGTTCTCAAGTTTGAATTAAAAAGTATGCAACGTTGTTAAATATTTCTTATTTCCTCATTGATTGGATGAATAAGCGCGGAGGTTCGAAAGTTTTGTAAAAGAAAGTCGTATCAATGGTACAAAATACCAAATGTTATTGCCGCTGCAATTACAGGAAAATTTCTCTGCTTTAATCGACGACATTTGCCTTTTAAGTATAGACAATGAATAGAATAAATGCTGGTCTTGTTAACAAAATAAATAAGAATGCTTGAAAAACAAAAATTGCGCGTAACTTCATACTGCGTTTACAACGGACATGGAACCAAATTATTTTTCCATAGAGGGCTTAATCAGGCCAAAGACATTCTAGCGCTGTAATTTTGCCTGCCTTGTTTAGAACAATTTTTGACCTTCGGCCATATTTTGCATACGAACGACTTGGATCTGATTACAAGAAATTTTGGTTGTGAATATTTAAATTTTTTTTTTTGAGCCTTACAGTAACTATTATTACTACTATGCTTTTTTGTTTTTATGGTTTTTCTTTTCTGTCTTTTTTTTCTTTTTTCTTTTTTTTTTGTTTTCAGATGAAACAAAAACACGACAAAACTATTGCAATATTTGACCCATAAAGCTCACAGAACATAACCGATCATTTTGCGTAAGAAAGGAAAAACGATAGGTCATACTTATTTGCATTTTTTCTCGTTATAAATCATTCTATTTTTGCGTAAAATCATAATAATAATTAAACAGATCTAAAGAGGCATTCAGCGCTGTATATATCGAAAACGGAAACTTTCTAAAGAGATAATTGGATCCTACAATTACCAAAAGTTGTCAGCAGGGAATAACTGATATTTACAATCGCAATTCAACTCGAAATTATAAGAGCGCTGTGCCAGAGGCAAGCTTAGTTCTCTTGAGGAGGCGGCCTGTGCATATTAAATTTTGGCTTTTAACGATAGAGAATAAGGTTGGTGAAACTTACTTGTAATTGCAGTGACGAAAACTTGAGTATCAAATTTCAATCGATATTTGCATGAAATAAGCTGGGAACAATTTCTTTTTTTATCTTAATTGCGACTAGAAATAATAGTCTTGAGAAAGATCTTAATATTTTATCCTAGCTTCAAGGCATTTATTTGGCTTTGATCACTCAGTGTTTTAATTCTTTTACACCACAATATGTTTTATCTTTATTGCATCGACGGAAAAAAGGAGGATCCGTCTACAGCCTGACGCTTTGTATTCACCAAAGTGATTTTGAACCATGGTCGTCTATGACCAAATCATAACAAATTTATATCGTACTTAGTAGATCGAAGTAAACACATCTACGCACCCAATGAATTCTTAAGGCCTGCAGCTTAGAAACGGTAAAACACCGAACTGGTAATTGGACACTTCTCACAGACACAATTTTTTTTCATTGAAACACAGTCGTGCGCGTCGATTTTTCAGTTCATAGAAAAGTATGAAAACAAACCGAAAAATGCGTAAATCTTTACGCTGATTCAGATCACAAATTGGCCCGATGTCGTGTAGAAGTATAAATAAATATCATAGAAATTTACTCAACAGATTAACGTTATCTGAGAAATGAAAAGAATTTTCCATTGTTTCCAAGTTAAAGAAAAGAAAATTAATTGAAGTAAACACTGCAGATCTTTGCAAAACCTTTAGCCCGGAAAGGTACTTTTGCTAAGAATAGAAAGGGACATATGGGAGCTTCATTTGTCATACACCGGTCGAGAGTCACGTGTCTAGTTAAAAGTCAGCAAACTCAAAATATACTGAATCTGTGGAGATGTTTTAAGAGTAAAAAAATTAGTGAGCAGGTTAAATTGCGGTTTAAGCAACTCTGCCATTAACTTATCTGCTATTTTGTAAACCGATTAAACATTCATTACATGTCTGCCCAACACTATGGAAAATATATCTTGGATTTTTCAAAGGGAGAGAAATAATTCATGTCCAACCAATTATCTGCAAATGTTGACCTAAGAAAGAAAATTGGAGTTAAACAGTAATTTGCAAGTAATAAACGGAGAAAAAAAGACGAAATTGTTCTCAGCAAGCATTCTATTCCACTGGATGATTAACAAATTAATATCTTTGATATAACTGCACTGTTTCTTTTAATCATTATTTTTCATTATTCAAAAAATATATTTTGATTGAAGGCTCGAACCTAAAAAGGAGATCAAATCTTGATGGATAGATAGATATCATGCAAATTACATCAGGCCCAGAGAAGCAGCTGAACCAACACATATTTCAGAAAGGCAACATCACAGAGTCTTTTCATTTTTTTTTTCATCAGATTGAGCGAATGGAGAATTGAATTGATTTTTTGTGTTTGATTTGTTCACAGATACAATCACGACAGACGTCCAAAGAAAGAGGGCCTTCACCAAACTGTCTTCTCGAATCAAAGGCCCAAATAAGCTCTCAGTTCTACTTGAATCAATATACGCTTGTAACAGAAAACCAAGCACACTTTATTTGAAAAGAAAGGAGTATTCATCACGGGGATAAAATCTTCACCACGCAGGTGATTTCGAGAACGATCAGAAATACGATGTCGTCAAATTCTACAGATGACAGCCCTTTTGCCTTTTCGCCTCAAACAGTTCCTGCTTTAGTTTTAATGGTGTTTATTTTACCGATTAATGGCGGTGTCATTTTTCTTATTGCCTCGTATTCGTCCTTACGAACGCCAAGCAACATCATCTTGGCCAGTTTAGCTGTATCAGACTTCTTGGTAGGTCTGGTTGGAATTCCACTCCTCTTGGCATGTACCTATACTTATATATCTCCCATTTGTATAAGCTCATATACTTTTTTCACATTCATGGCCCTCTCCACCGTGCTTCACATCACTGTGATGACCTGCGATCGTTACATCTATATCGTATGGGCGTTACGCTACCGCGATATCGTCCATCGTAAAAGAGTTTTGATCGTCCTTGGCATTACGTGGTTTCTCAGTCTCACCTCTTTGGTTCGACTTTCATGGACTTGGAACCTCAATATAGAAACGGCCCCAGAGGACCTGGAACCTATGCACCAGAAGGAGACTACACTATTTCTGTTTAACGTCATCGTATTTTTTCTGATTCCACTCATTATCATGAGTGTACTTGATACCCACATGCTGTTGCTGCTTCGAAGTCAGTGTCAGAGAATTGCACGCGAGAATTTGCCTACAGAGTTTGAGAAACGCGAGAGGAAGCTTCAAAGAAGGCGCCAGAGAGCTGTTTTAACATGTGTTCTCCTTCTCACACTGTACGTCATCTTCTGGCTGCCTTATTTCATATTGGAAATCGTGCAACAGACCCATAATGATAATTTACATCCAATGACTGTTTTCGCTATCTATTACCTTAGGCTCTGTACGTCAATGTTCAACCCACTTGCGTACACTTTAAGGAAAAGAGACCTTAAAAGTAAAGTTCGACATATCGCTTATAACTTGTTTCCTAAGCTAGCGGCGGATACTGTCGAGAACCGCACCGACCAATTTCCTCTTAGTAGTCGAACAGATTTGTAAATCCAGTATTACTTTACTATTTCCAAATTAGCCCATCACCGCGAACACTCTGGTTAGTCAAGAAACTGTTGTTTGTTTCTTTGTAAACTCGATGTGGAAAATTTGAATATTTCCAATTAACATTGTAAAAACGATTAACTGCCTCTTTATCGATCCACGCACGATTTTGGGAGAGCGGTTAACAACAAACCTGTTATCGTGTTTTTCTATCGTCGCCTATAGATTCGTGTGTGATTTGATCCTTACCGAGTCCGGTCCACGTGGCTATATTTAGAACATAAGAGACTCAAAGATCGATAAAGGGCGACGCCAAGTGATGGCGGGAAAATGCGTATTGTACACGCCGGCTTGTGGCGGTTTACCGCATCATGACATTAATACTTTGTTCATTGATGAATATATATTTCTAAGAAACCCAGTACTGTTTAAATATGCCCTAACATATTAAGACAAAGTAAGTAGTTTTAGTGGGTAAGTTGGAATATGAAAAAAAACAATTTTTTGTTTTTTTTCAGTTTCTTAAATGATCAGAATCGCATAGGACCATATAGGTATCATTGATTAACTAGAACTGCGACATAGAGTTCTGTTTCGAACGCTTGAAATAACTAAAGTTATGAGGGACTTTAAGGTTTGCAAAATATCTGTGAAAGTGCTTTGCACTGCTCATAAACCAATGAGAATGTAGTTATTGGGGTGAGAATGGAAAGGGGGGGGGGAAGATGACAGCAATCGATGTTCAGTGTCCAGCTGTGCAATACGAACGAATAAGGGACCAAATAGATAGATAGATAGATAGATAGATAAATAATAGATAGTTAAACTTTATTTAAACACGCTAGCCTATCATCAATATTATAAAAAGCTGGTTTCCAGTAGGGGTGGGAACTTACTAAAAAAGTTTACTGTACTATTTAAAATATACCTAAGAAAAAAAAAAAAGAAAAAATATATAAATATATATTTGTGTACACTAATATCCACACAATCCACACACACTAATGGTAAACAATCACTCTTCATGCCCTGGGGGGTAGGGGGGGTAGGGTGGGGTGTTGGTTTGGGGTGGATCACATGTTTTCAGGGGTAACAGTCGGAGGGTGCATTCGTCATCAAAAGAATACATAAAGAGAGGACTGTATAAAATTGACTGCCAACTAACTGCCAATAAAGGGGGAAGGGGGGGGAAGGGAGTGAGGCAAACGAATATTACAGAGCCTCATGGGGGATCAAGTAAATTCATCTTGACAAAACCAATTTTTTTCCATCCCCTCCCCCCCCCCCCCCCCGGATGACTGGTCCCTAAGTGGATTGACGGTTCACAGTTGGTGATAATGATCTGCGTCCCATTCTGCATATCTCCGGCAACTCGTATTTGTTCAATATCGTAATAAATCGATTTAGCGCCTGGGGCGTTTATTTACTTATGTTACCTCTAGCAGGCAGGTTTGAAGTCATTGTAACTTCTCCTTGAAGTCTCCAGCAGCATTTCCATTATCTGAATTCCTGCTTTCGTTGTAATTTTCAGTTCAAAATCAAGAAGAATGGTCAAGTGCGCAAACAACCTTATGTCCACAGTGATGATTAAATGTAGCAGTTCAAAAGCTCTAGATGCTAGTAAAAACAATCCTAGGATGGCTATCAACGAAAAAACTAAATGTTTCCAAAGAATTCAGTTCCCTGATTAAGGGGTCATTCTTACAAAATCAATTTACAAATGTGATAAAAGTCACCTTTTATAATTACATTAGACATTACGACAAGGTTTACCGAAGTCAATTCCCTATCTGTGAACTGCGAGTTCCCTTATTATGGAATCTATCGATAAATGGCTGTGAAAAATCTCTGAAGTATATGACAAATATCTGAGAAGATCTATTACCGAGGCATGAAACAATTTTTCGCCTTCCTTCATGACCGATATTAAGCGAAGTAACATTACCTCGAGGTGCTACATTCTCATTCGATAGAAACTTCGCCGGAAAAAAACCTCTCTGTTGAGTTAGGCTGGCTGAGTTGATCATGGGACATAGCTGGAACGAAAAATGCGACTCTTTCTTATTGCCTTGTGAGACATTATGGCTTGGCAAGGCACTGTATCCGTATGATGTTTGCGTAGGGGTTCCTGGCAATATAATTTGGAGTGATAGATCACGTATACGTAATGAAAGAGACATCTAATAGTTTAGTATTGGAAATTAATTCGAAGTTACTAATAGATATTCGTTGCTTTAAGAACAGCTACTGCATTGTTTTACTCGGATTAAGCTGGGTCGAGGTGAAGATTTTAAGCCTGTCTATGGAGCAGTTTTGAGTGGAACTTCATTTTAAAAATTTTACTGCCACGTTCATCTTGCGATGAAGAACTGAAATCACTAAATCTAGTTATATTCTTACATTTTTAGGTAACGTCATGAAATGAACAGAGCAGCTTATTGCTTTAGAAATAAGGAAAAAAAACTGACGCATTGATGATTGAATAAAATGATTATCAAGGATAAGTAGCGTTACAAATATTATTATCAATAAAATACCCCTAATACTCCTTTTCACCCCATCGCCGGACTTCGTTCCGTTCTCCAAAGCAAGAATTTACGAGGAGTATCATAGGATGTGCTAAAACTAGATTGAAATAGGCCTAGGGGCGGGGTATGCAGGGGGATAAATCTCTCACTTCTTCCTCTCTTTACGGCACCCATTGTGACAGCCACACAGTGCTTTATTTCAAATTTTATTGATTCCCTGCAATATATCTTCAATATTTCATGAATGGCAACTCCTCCAAAACTGGTATTTCTTCAGTAATTAACAACTGACTGTCCTTCTGCTCAGCTTGATCAAGGTCATTTATAGAAATATATCCCATAAGTTTCATTAGAGGTTTACAGGCCTCCTCGAATAAATATACCAGAGAGGGATCTAGTTCCGACCTCCAGTGATCAATTCTAGTTACAATCTTCTGTGAGAACTGGGAACCAGTCGTGTTAACAAATTGTTTACCTCCCACGATCCACTTGTAGATAGATTCAACCATTGGAAGACCAACAAAATTATACAACTTCTTCGTTGCGAATAAAGGATCCGTGAGGATATCTTCATAACGCAAGAGCGTGTAACGGTCGTAAAAGTTATACCAGTTTTGCTTGACATAATTTAAATTGTCAGCAACCTGCGAGCATAATAATTGCGCATTTTTCTTAACAAATTCCGCAGCCGCTGAAGTCAAGTTTCTTGATGAAAACATCAAATTTCTGGAATCCCGAATAAAAAATTTACGCCTTAATAACGAAGAGAGCATTGCGCGGGGATCTCTCACGAGGTGGATAAACAAACAGTTGAACTTCATACCACTGGAACCACAGAAGTTCTGTAGTTCTTGTATTCCGATTTCACGTGGCAGCCTTGTCTGCATGATTTTTGCTGCTGTTATATGTTTTGTTAAGCAAGTTTTCCTGACCGTTTCATTTGTGTTTTCTGAGTTCAATAAGCGCCAATACATAAATGCAATACGCTTTGGCACATTCAAAAATTCAGCAAAAATTCTCCTCAGAGTTGTTTCTTCCTTAAACTCACACGTGAAAAGGTCCCGAAGCAAATTGGAAAAGTCAATTTTGTACGCATCGTTCATGGTTTTGTTCAACGGAATCCAGTCTTCTTCATATTCAACCTTTCTTAAATCGTGAAGGGGTTCGTAAAGATAGAACACATCTGGATGCAAATTGAAAATGTTCCCGGTGAAAGATGAACCGGAACTCATATGGGTCAGAATTATCACATTCAGTCGCTTCTTCTCTTCGTGTTGGCCTCGCATTCCTCTTGTATGTAAAGAGCCCTTTTTCTGGCTCAGCTCTTGATCATTTTTATAGAACTTCTCCACCAATATCCCCTTGTATATTCCAGTCAGAAGCCTCATTTGCACACAAACCAAGATAACAACGAAGAGACAAAGACCAATCAGGATACAGAAACCATTTCCTTGACAAATGAAACAAAAGAATAGTTCATATATAAGTCATCCTCAGAACAATTGTAGTTGATCCTAAAGAGGTTACTTCGTCTATCTGCACCAACACGTCATTGGCGGTCGTGGTATTTCTATACAGCCAAATTAACCCCCCAAAAAACTTTAAAAAACCCAAACTTTTCGGAATAAACTTGGATTGTGAGAAAGAAGAGCATTTAACGTATAGTTTGAGAGAATGAGAATGTGGGGCCTACAAGCTCCATTGGCAAATCTGTAGGCAGAAGAAAATGTTCTCAAGGCTATCTACCAACTTGTAACCAATCAAAAAACCACAAACTGGTTGATTCTGCGAGTTCTGTTCAGACTTGATCAGATGGATTAGTTATTAGCATGAGAATTTATTGGAAAAGCAATCCTATCGATACTAATCAGAAAGCAAAAGTAGTGGAATGATTTAATTGCGTGTTCAAAAAGAAATCGCTCTTTGCCGAATTTTGGCAATTCTCATAAACAGTAAAACCCTGTTCAAAAGGTTCATTATATAGGTGATATGTTTTTAATAGATTGTATAATCTCTGGCTATCATTGACTTTTACGTTCGCGTTCAGACGGTTCATCATTATTGTTGACGATTTTTGACAAAATTACGTGATGAGATTTCCATTGAGATCACTGAGGTCTGCAATTTCGGTGGCATTTTGAAATTTCAGTCGACGAGTTTTGAGTAGAAGAGACTTAAGCCTACCAGGAGATGATGAGTATAAACTAAGAGACATTTTTAGAAATTTTGACGTCATTAGTTCCCATTTGTCATTTCGGTTTAAGTCCGTTTTTGGCAAAACTGCTTACCGAAAAACTAATATATAGATTAAGCCAAGCCTAAAAGCGTAGCTCGCATTTTTTTTCCCCGCACGTCTCAAGGGCAAAACGCCTTGCCCTGGCCAAGACTAGGACCCGGGTCATCCGACTCGGAGCCCAGTGCACTGACCACTGGACTACTGGACAAAGCCGTACCGTTAGCGTGCCCGCGGTACCGTTGACCACGCATGTTTAAAGTATACACCTTGTACGGTCGTACGGTCGTACGGTCGTACGGTCGTAGATCCAAATTTTTTCGGCTTGATGGGTTACTACTATTTTGTATAATTATGGGGCAACGCTCTGCGAGCTCCGCTATCATACACTATCATGTCGACACTGCATGATAGTTGACGGTAATCGACGATAGTCGATCATAGTGCCTTATGGTTCGTGTTCGAATGCGCGTGATAGTTGAAACCATCATCAATTATCATGACCGTTTGAACGGCGCTTAAAGTAGCGAGTTTATGATTTTCCACGAACGAAGATTACGATGCGCTTGAAATAAGCACTGAATTCTACATCGTTCAATCGTTTGTTTGCTCTTCATTTATCATAATTTACTCCAGAAACTTAGATATACCGGTGGGGCGTTCAGTTGAACAAAGCAGTCAATCATATATTAATCAATCGCATGCTCGACCTTCCGGATATCTTGATTTACCTTAGAAATTTGGAAAAACCGGCTGGGCTTGCCTGGTACTTTCTTCGGCCTGGCATGTCTTTTACGTACGGCGGAGAGTTTAGGACCAACTCACTTCAAAGCACTAAATCTCCAATTAACTGCTGACGTGAAATTTTATGCTAAAAAGGTTACTGCAGAGACGAGCTTAAAGTGGTGATTACGGTGTCAAGGAAACAAGGATTTGTTTAGAAAATTCTTGTCATCCATAGCGTTTGATACTTTGCAAACAATGCATTTAGCCTGACTTTTAAGGAAATGAATAAGGGGGGTAAGTTTCCAAATCAATTGTGGTACTGCGTCGGTAGGGTTATCACAAGAGAATTTGATTTTATGACATAAACTACAGTGTTACATAGGGATTTCCGGGCCTAGGAAAAGCCGTAACAACACACGTGAAAAAAATCAATATACTAAAAGAAAAATTGAAAGTTATGTATTCAGTGGCTTTAGTGTTAGCATTTCATCCGGCTGAGAATTAAAATCGACAACTGGAAGATTTGCCACAGGCCGATTTTGGCTGTTTACCTGAAAGACTTCCATTGTCAGTAAGGACAAACTCAATAAATGAGAATTTTGTAAATTGAAAATTACGACCATTGTTGTTTTTATAATCATGAGTCAACGCATTTTCCATCTTAAGCGTTGGCGCTAACGCACTCTACGATTGTTATTCGGGGATTGTCGATTCATATATTTTCATTCATTAATAAATTCGGCTTTTCTTTCAATAAAAGGCTATTGTCTTCATATGATAAACAAAATAATTCATCGAGTTAAACACTCAAGGAGAAATTCCATATCTACGCGCGCCCATGTATTATTCTCTACTTATCAACTAAGTTGATAATAAAAAATAGCCACCATAAAGAAATTAATTCTGAAGCTGACGTTTCAAGCGTCAGCCCTTTGTCAAAGTGAATAGTTCCGATCTGACGAAAGGTTATCAAACGCTCGAAACGTCAGCCTCACAACTCTGTGGCCAATTGGCATTATTGACTCAGTTGATAAAACCGAAGTGACTTTGAAAACTCATTCGTCATTTTATTTTGCACACTTACTGCACCATATATGATGACTTGAATGATAATTTCTTGAAAATTGAAGATCAAATCCCTGCTCAGATCAGTGTAAAGATTTATTTTAGGGTATTTTTAACTATTCAAGCAATTTTCAAACGACAGCACATCGATGATCTGCGATAGCAATTTGCATAATTTACACAAAGCTGAAGAAAATCAAACGTAGTCTTATGACAGAAGTAGCAGTGATGGAAAAGCAAGCTTAAAACGGCAGAAATCGCCAGAAACTACAACGGACACACAGGATGTCAGTAAGTATTGATTTTACGTGTAAAATGTTCATATTTTGAAATATTTATCGCTGTAAATCGACCAAATTTTGTTTCCAATACTATTTCTTACCGGGGGTGGAAGCTGAATAATGAATGACGGGTTTAAGTTGAAAGTAAATAATGAATAATTGGGTTCGAAAACCTTGGAATAATGAATAAAGTAGTCATGCCAATGGAATAATAAATACCGCTTTCTTATTCGAAGCTTTTTTTTTTTTAAGTGAAATCAACAATGTGCAAAGTAAACTACAAGAGACGCAAAAAGTCTCCCGGCGAAACTTCTGGCCAGAAGTGTTTCGAGTTGTAAGTGCTGTTATAGATTACCTGTAGTTCCTCCTTTGGGGCGAAGTCCTTCGCGCGGGTCAGAAAAGAAAATTAGAGCTGAAAAAAACAAAAAAAAAAAAGAAAGAAAGAAAGAAAGAAATAGAAAAAAGATGTCAGCGCGCCGCCGGAAGCTCTCAGGGTAAGGCACTAACATTAATTTTTTCTTCTCTAATTTTTTTCGTGCTGTTATCGTCGGCTACGCTAAATGAAATCCTGTAGTTTGGTCCTAAAATGTTCACACAGGTTTGAATAGCTTAAGCTCTCGAAACTCAAACAAAAGAGAACAAACCATTTTTTTTTTAAAATACAATATTCTTATACAATATTCGATACGTTTTGTTCACTTCTTTTGTCCCGAGACACAAACATTTGCAAGATTTTAGCTAGGTGAGATGTTTAGAGTATCAGTCGGTGTGCTTTAAAAGCTCTTTCCTATTATATTTTCTTTTTAAAATGGTTTAAGTCTAAGATTCATGGAGCCATTAATGTGGAACGGTCGGAGTTTGTTTAACAGACTAATTTGCATAATTCTCCTGTCACGTCAGCAAAATCTCCAAAAGTTTGAAGTCACTACGGCGAAGGAAATTAATAAGTGCAAGATGGTATGATATTTCTATGCATTTTAACATCTTATTTGAAGAAATCAACCGAAGTTTTTAATGGTCTGGACTGGACTTGAGAAA